>NW_025533943.1:0-62500 GCF_020615455.1 Coregonus clupeaformis | reverse complement strand
TTGACTTAACTAGCCTGATAACTCCAACATGTCTGATATGAACATTGACATAAACCCTCTACATACTTGAGTTTCTCCAGTCTGCAGTGTGGATCCTCCAGTCCAGCAGAGAGAGCAGTCTGACTCCTGAGTCTCCTGGGTGATTGTAGCTCAGGTCCAGCTCTCTCAGGTGTGAGGGTTTGACTTCAGAGCTGAGACCAGAGCAGCACAGCCTTCCTCTGTGACTAGACAGCCTGACAGCCTGCAAAGACACAAATCATATTAAAACCACACTGCTATTCTTTGGTGGTCAAAATAGTGGCAGTATATTTTTTCAACATTTGCAGATACATCAGTGTCCTGAAACCTGACATATCTATTCATAAATGAATGTATCATTATTAGAAACTATCATTATATTGCTTGTAGAGAGAAACATGTATAGTACGAATATTTGAGTAGACTGACCAGAGCAGTTTAAAAAGCAGTATCAGTCAAAAGACAGACAGTGAGGTATCAGATTTAGATTGTATTGAGTATACAGTCCACACCATATCTATTTTGACAGTGAAACTGACATTTTAAATGTGGCTCTATACTCCAGCATTTTGGATTTGAGATCAAATGTTTCATATGAGGTGACAGTATATAATCTCACCTTTTATTTGAGGGTATTTTAATACATATCTGTTTCACCATTTAGAAAAATAAAAGCACTTTATGTATATAGTCCCACCATTTGAAGAAGTCATAAGTATTCTGACCAATTCACTTATAGTGTATTAAAGTAGTCAAAAGTTGAGTATTTGGTCCCAAACTCGTTGGTTGCATTTGCAGTTTGTTTTGGTTGTGTTTTGGGTTATGTTTTGTCCAATAGTAACTGAATGGTGGATGATGACTGGAGTAATTTTCTGTCTAAGTGAGTAGATAACATGTTTCTAAACACTACTAACTGAATCCTGATGACGCTATGATTGAGAAAAATCATGAATGAATCATGAATAATAATGAGTGAGAGAGTTACAGAGGCTATAACAAAACATGCTAACCTCTCACCATTAACATCAAATAAAAGGTGACATTCTGTACTGTCGCCTAATATGAAACATTCTATCTCAAATCCAAAATGATGGAGCATAGCACCAAATTTAAAACTGTAAGCTTCACTGTCCAAACACATATGGTGTGGACTATGTGTGCCTGGTAAACACATGTGGATCTGGTGAACAGTTATCACTTGTTGACCAACTACAGGAATACTGACCTCAGAGTCTCCAGTTTACAGTGGGGATTCCCCAGTCCAGCAGAGAGCAGCTCCACTCCTGAATCCTTCAGGTCATTGTTACTCAGATCCAGCTCTCTCAGGTGTGAGGGGTTTGACTTCAGAGCTGAGACCAGAGAAGCACAGCCTTCCTCTGTGACTAGACAGCCTGACAGCCTGCAAAGAGTCAAATCATATTAAAAACCACACTGCTATTCTTTGGAGGTGAAAATATATTTTTTCAACATATTCAGATACATCAGAGTCCTGATACCTCATATCTATTCATAAATGGATGTTTCATTATTAGAAAAAGACAAATTATCAAAGTATTGCTTGTAGAGAGAAAACTAGAATCATTTTAAAACCACCCTGCTACTTCTTTGGTTTTGAGTAATTATCTTTCTAAGTGGGTAGATAACATGTTTCTAAACACTACTAAAGTAATCCTGATGATGCCATGATTAAGAAAAATTATGAATGAATCATGAATAATAATGAATGAGAAAGTTACAGAGGCTACAACAAAACATGCTAACCTCTCACCATTAACATCAAATAAAAGGTGACATTATATACTGTTGCCTAATATGAAACATTATATCTCAAATCCAAATTGCTGGAGCATAGCACCAAATGTAAAACTGTAAGCTTCACTGTCCAAACACATGCAGTGAGGGAAAAAAGTATTTGATCCCCGGCTGATTTTGTACGTTTGCCCACTGACAAAGAAATGATCAGTCTATCATTTTAATGGTAGGTTTATTTGAACAGTGAGAGACAGAATAACAACACAAATATCCAGAAAAGCTCATGTCAAAAATGTTATAAATTGATTTGCATTTTAATGAGGGAAATAAGTATTTGACCCCCCTCTCAATCAGAAAGATTTCTGGCTCCCAGGTGTCTTTTATACAGGTACGAGCTGAGATTAGGAGCACACTCTTAAAGGGAGTGCTCCTAATCTCAGTTTGTTACCTGTATAAAAGACACCTGTCCACAGAAGCAATCAATCAATCAGATTCCAAACTCTCCACCATGGCCAAGACCAAAGACCTCTCCAAGGATGTCAGGGACAAGATTGTAGACCTACACAAGGCTGGAATGGGCTACAAGACCATCACCAAGCAGCTTGGTGAGAAGGTGACAACAGTTGGTGCGATTATTCGCAAATGGAAGAAACACAATAGAACTGCAATCTCCCTCGGCCTGGGGCTCCATGCAAGATCTCACCTCGTGGAGTTGCAATGATCATGAGAACGGTGAGGAATCAGCCCAGAACTACACGGGAGGATCTTGTCAATGATCTCAAGGCAGCTGGGACCATAGCCAGCCAAGAAAAAAATTGGTAACACACTGCGCTGTGAAGGACTGAAATCCTGCAGCGCCCCCAAAGGTCCCCCTGCTCAAGAAAGCACATATACAGGCCCGTCTGAAGTTTGCCAATGAACATCTGAATGATTCAGAGAAGAACTGGGTGAAAGTGTTGTGGTCAGATGAGACCAAATCGAGCTCTTTGCCATCAACTCAACTCGCCGTGTTTGGAGGAGGAGGAATGCTGCCTATGACCCCAAGAACACCATCCCCACCGTCAAACATGGAGGTGGAAACATTATGCTTTGGGGGGTGTTTTTTCTGCTAAGGGGACAGGACAACTTCACCGCATCAAAGGGACGATGGACGGGGCCATGTACCGTCAAATCTTGGGTGAGAACCTCCTTCCCTCAGCCAGGGCATTGAAAATGGGTCATGGATGGGTATTCCAGCATGACAATGACCCAAAACACACGCCAAGGCAACAAAGGAGTGGCTCAAGAAGAAGCACATTAAGGTCCTGGGTGGCCTAGCCAGTCTCCAGACCTTAATCCCATAGAAAATCTGTGGAGGGAGCTGAAGGTTCGAGTTGCCAAACGTCAGCCTCGAAACCTTAATGACTTGGAGAAGATCTGCAAGAGGAGTGGGACAAAATCCCTCCTGAGATGTGTGCAAACCTGGTGGCCAACTACAAGAAACGTCTGACCTCTGTGATTGCCAATAAGGGTTTTGCCACCAAGTACTAAGTCATGTTTTGCAGAGGGGTCAAATACTTATTTCCCCTCATTAAAATGCAAATCAATTTATAACATTTTTGACATGCGTTTTTCCTGGATTTTTTGTTGTTATTCTGTCTCTCACTGTTCAAATAAACCTACCATTAAAATTATAGACTGATCATGTCTTTGTCAGTGGGTAACGTACAAAATCAGCATGGGATCAAATACTTTTTTCCCTCACTGTATGGTGTGGACTATGTGTGCCTGGTAAACACATGTGGATCTGGTGAACAGTTATCACTTGTTGAAAAACTACAGGAATACTGACCTCAGAGTCTCCAGTCTGCAGTGTGGATCCTCCAGTCCAGCAGAGAGCAGCTTCACTCCTGAATCCTTCAGGTCATTGTTACTCAGATCCAGCTCTCTCCAGGTGTGAGGGGTTTGACTTCGGAGCTGAGACCAGAGAAGCACAGCCTTCCTCTGTGACTAGACAGCCTGACAGCCTGCAAATAGTCAAATCATATTAAAACCACACTGCTATTCTTTGGTGGTGAAAATAGTGGCAGTATATTTTTCAAAATGTTCAGATACGTCAGTGTCCTGAAACCTGCCATATCTATTTATAAATGTATCCTTATTAAAAATTAAAAATGATCAAAGTATTGCTTGTAGAGAGAAAAATATAAAGTACAAATATTTGAGTAGACTGACCAGAGCAGTTTAAAAAGCAGTATCAGTCAAAAGACAGACAGTGAGGTATCAGATTTAGATTGTATTGAGTATACAGTCCACACCATATCTATTTTGACAGTGAAGCTAACATTTTAAATGTGGCTCTATACTCCAGCATTTTTGGATTTGAGATCAAATGTGTCATATAAGGTGACAGTATATAATGTCACCTTTTATTTCGAGGGTATTTTAATACATATCTGTTTCACCGTTTAGAAATGAAAGCACTTTATGTATCTAGTCCCCCTATTTGAAGAAGTCATAAGTATTCTGACCAATTCACTTATAGTGTATTAAAGTAGTCAAAAGTTTAGTATTTGGTCTGTCGTAGAATTACAACATTATGTTAATCACACCTTTGTAGGTTGCGAAAGTATTCTCAATTGGATTGAGGTCTGGGCTTTGACTAGGCCATTCCAAGACATGTAAATGTTTCCCCCTTAAACCACTCGAGTGTATGCTTAGGGTCATTGTCCTGCTGGAAGGTGAACCCTCAAGAATTTCCCTGTATATAGCACCATCCATCATTCCTTCAATTCTGACCAGTTTCCCAGTCCCTGCCAATGAAAAACATCCCCACAGCATGATGCTGCCACCACCATGCTTCACTGTGGGGATGGTGTTCCGGGGTGATGAGAGGTGTTGGGTTTGCCCCAGACATAGCGTTTTCCTTGATAGCCAAAAGCTCAATTTTAGTCTCATCTGACCAGAGTACCTTCTTCCATATGTTTGGGGAGTCTCCCACATGCCTTTTTGCTTATTTTTTTCTTAAAGCAATGGCTTTTTTCTGTCCACACTTCCGTAAGCACAGCTGTGTGGAGTGTACGGTTTAAAGTGGTCCTATGGACAGATACTCCAATCTCCGCTGTGGAGCTTTGCAGCTCCTTCAGGGTTATCTTTGGGCTCTTTGTTGCCTCTCTGATTAATGCCCTCCTTGCCTGGTCCATGAGTTTTGGATTGATGGTTGTATAATGCAAGGTATCATGGTATGGATGGTTGTGAGGAGAACCCTCCCTCCAGGTGATTAATTAACACCCAACCTTCATAAATTAAGGCAAAGACTTAGTGTCCTATGTTGCATTAGTATGTCTGTATAAACAAGCAGTAAATGAACTGGAGACAGATATTTGGCTCCATGTAAATCTTGATGTCTGTTACATGAGAGCACAATGTACCTTTGTATAATTTCACGTATCTGTTCTTCGTCACAAGGACTCAGGAAGACTATAAAGAGTTGTAAGCGAATCCTGTTTATTTTGGGGCTTTAACTTCGACACCTTAACTGTAACCTTAGCTTTAACTCGGTGACTGTTAACACTCCATTACTGCAGTAATTAATAAAGCTAAATTGCTTTGAGGAAATCTAAAAGTCTCTCCTTTGATTCGAATAATTACCACGACAGTTCCCATATTCCTTGCCGACAATGACTAAATCAAGCTTGTGACTGCCATGATTAAGAAATATCATGAATGAATCATGAATAATAATGAATGAGAGAGTTACAGAGGCTACAACAAAACATACTAACCTCTCACTATTAACATCAAATAAAAAGGTGACATTCTGTAATGTCGCCTAATATGAAACATTTTATCTCAAATCCAAAATGCTGGAGCATAGCAAAACATTAAAAACTGTAAGCTTCACTGTCCAAACACATATGGTGTGGACTATGTGTGCCTGGTAAACACATGTGGATCTGGTGAACAGTTATCACTTGTTGACCAAATACAGGAATACTGACCTCAGAGTCTCCAGTTTACAGTGGGGATCCCCCAGTCCAGCAGAGAGCAGCTCCACTCCTGAATCCTCCAGGTCATTGTTACTCAGGTCCAGCTCTCTCAGGTGTGAGGGGTTTGACTTCGAGCTGAGACCAGAGAAGCACAGCCTTTCTCTGTGACTCCACAGCCTGACAGCCTGACAAAGAGATCATCATGATTTCACAAACACAATGTTAATTTAACACAAGTAGTGTAGAAGGACAATGGCTGATGTCTCTTTGTCCTGTCTCGGAGCTCTACTGACAATTATTTCGACCTCATGGCTTGGTTTTTGCTCTGACATGCACTGTCAACCGTGGGACCTACAGTGGCTTCGAAAGTATTCACCCCCCCTTGGCATTTTTCCTATTTTGTTGCCTTACAACCTGGAATTAAAATGGATTTTTGGGGGGTGGGGGGTGTTGTATCATTTGATTTACACAACATGCCTACCACTTTGAAGATGCAAAATCTTTTTTTGGGTGAAACAAACAAGAAATAAGACAAAAAAACAAAAAACTTGAGCGTGCGTAACTACTTTGTAGAGCCACCTTTTGCGGCAATTACAGCTGCAAGTCTCTTGGGGTATTACATTTTTAAATTTTAAATTTCATTTAGCAGTCGCTATCCAGAGCGACTTACAGTTAGTGAGTTTCTGATCTTTTTTATAACCCAACCCTGATCTGTTCTTCTCCACAACTTTGTCCCTGACCTATTTGGAGAGCTCCTTGGTCTTCATGGTGCCGCTTGCTTGGTGGTGCCCCTTGCTTAGTGGTGTTACAGACTCTGGGGCCTTTCAGAACAGGTGTACATATACTGAGATCATGTGACACTTAGATTGCACACAGGTGGACTTTATTTCATTTCACTTCACCAATTTGAACTATTTTGTGTATGTCCATTACATGAATTCCAAATAAAAATCCATTTAAATTACAGATTGTAATGCAACCAAATAGGAAAAACGCCAAGGGGGATGAATACTTTTGCAAGGCACATCTAATTTCAGTGTCTAGTGTCTGTGTTTATGTTGAAGGTGAATCAACAGTTACTACATCCATTTTGGATCCACATCCATTTTTGGATCCACATCCATTTTTGGACTTATTAATTAATGATATCTACCCATTGATTCAGAAAATAATATAACTTATAAATGCCTCATGAGCTTAGTTCAACTGCCATGACCGACTTTGGGAAGCTCTGCTCAGCAGAACCCAAAATACACGTTTTTTTACTCCAAACACTGTAAAGCCTCAAAACATGGTTAAAACTATAGTTTTTGTACCATGGATGGTCAGTCTTAGCATCCATCCCTCTGTCTATACATTTATGTGGATACATTTCTCCAGCCCAAGCCCAGCTTTTTTACCAAAACAGTGGCAGGGAAGACACTTTGTGGGTGGGTGGGTGGGTGGATGGATGGATAACTGTGAAGTAATGAGTGACCATTTTAGAAAATCATGGGACATATATTTTTGCTGCTTGTAGCCTATAACTGATGCTTCGTGGTCTTATGCAGCCATCTATTGGAAAATTAGCAATTAAAAGTTATTAATTCACATAAAGACATTGGTGAGGCAGCTGATAAATAAAGTGTATTTTTCTTGTTAATTCCTTAGATCAGTCTCAAACCTGCCCCACCTATCCCACGCCAATTGCTGGACTTTCACATAGAGGTTACTAGGTCACCCAGTTCAAACCACATTTGAAAAATAAAACAAATGTGTCTTATTTATCAAGTGTTCTGCCTTGCAATAACAAATATCATAAAATAACTAATAACAACAAAAAAACAGCAAAACGCTTGACAGGTTTTGATTAACAAAATAATCAAAATGTTATTTAGTACTATAATTGTATTTACTAAGATAATATTATCTAAAATAGTTTCTAAAAAGTGTTCTAGGCTACCCTACCCTAGAATTAGGGTTAAGGTTAAGGCTAAAATAGGTTATACCTAGGGTTAGGGGTTAGGGTTATGGCAAAAAATAGAATTAGGGTTAAGGGTTAAGGCTAAAATAGGTTATATTTAGGGTTAGAGTTTCTGTATAGCACTTTATGACATCTGCTGATGTAAAAAGGGGCTTTATAAATACATTTGATTGATTGATTGATTGATTGTTAGGTTTAGAGTTTGTAAGGCAAAAAAAAACAGTATGGGTTTATAGCTCTCTTGCGCCTCCCCTGTGGCCGTCTGTGGGTACTACATAACTCATTCCACGACATCTGCTAGGTTCATAATCTGAGGTAGCAACTGCGTCAGATCTACAAATCCATTAGCTAGACCACCCGATTAGACAACAATCACCCCATTATATCCATTTGGTTTGCAACTCAGTGAACCTCGCAGCATTCGCTCAATTCCATGCCTACAAACTAAGATTTCGATGAATATCAAATTACCCAGCAGCCATTTAGAAACAACAAGTCGTCAAAAAAATGGTTATTTCTTACTTAAAAAATGTCTTCTGGCTGTTTAAATCGGCCACATCTTGAAAAAGAGAACAGGGACGTGTTTTTTTTAGATTGTACACTTTTTTCTTAAAACATATATGGTTGACCATGACCAGAAACTGTTTAACGTTTGATGGCTACACGCCAGCCATCGTGTTGCAGACAGTGGCTAACCACAACGTGTATTCAGGTGAACAGTGAGGTCGCTCACCAAGTTACCTGAGGTAAACCTAAAGGGTTAACGCTCACTAAGTAGCCATAACCTTGTTAATAATAAGTTACCTGAGGTAAACCTACAGGGTTAATGCTCACTAAGTAGCCATAACCTTGTTAATAATAAGTTACCTGAGGTAAACCTACAGGGTTAGCGCTCACCAAGTAGCCGTAACCTTGTTAATAATCAGTTACCTGAGGTAAACCTACAGGGTTAACGCTCACCAAGTAGCCTTAACCTTGTTAATAATAAGTTACCTGAGGTAAACCTACAGGGTTAATGCTCACCAAGTAGCTGTAACCTTGGTAATAATAAGTTACCTGGAGGTAAACCTACAGGGTTAACGCTCACCAAGTAGCCGTAACCTTGTTAATAATAAGTTACTTGAGGTAAACCTACAGGGTTAACGCTCACCAAGTAGCCGTAACCTTGTTAATAATAAGTTACCTGAGGTAAACCTACAGGGTTAACGCTCACCAAGTAGCATTAACCTTGTTAATAATAAGTTACCTGAGGTAAACCTACAGGGTTAACGCTCACCAAGTAGCCATAACCTTGGTAATAATAAGTTACCTGAGGTAAACCTACAGGGTTAACGCAGGCAGGTCTCATTGATAACAATAGTGAAGCTGGCATTGTGACGCAGAACAATGGGTTGGGAATAGAATGTTCTGAAGGCGAGTCGTTGTCACGGAACTCAATAGAACTAATAGGAGCTGGTAGGGTGAAAAATACCCTAAAATAAGGCCTGTTGTTTCGAGATTACTTCATAACCAGGGGACAGAAGGTAATATTAGGAAACTGGGCTCCATGGCGGATGCAATGAACTAATTTTATCCGAAATAAACGTTGTAAAAATGTCACTTGATGCGGCCCAAAAATAATATTAAAAAGTTCAGTCCTTGGACACAGAGGGGTTAAACACTAAAGTTACCGTCCATCTAGTGAAGAGAGGAGAACCGGACAGAGGGATGGTAGGTAGCCAGCATCCGTCAACGAGAGAGGGAGAAGCCCTCCACGGTACTTAACAGGTGGAAGAAACAACCAGGGAGCTCCATCGGTCCACAAGAAATGCAGGCAGCCGGTGATGATGTAGTGGTAGCTAGGATAACTAGGATGCTACTGGTAAAGAGTAGCTAGCTTAGCTAGCTGTACCGACTAGCTTGGCTAGCTAGCAGGTCATTCGTCTGTCCCTCGAGGATGATGACGAACCCGGTGAACCACACAATTAAACAAGACTAGCGAGTGAAAAGGATCTGGCTACACTCATACTGTCACTGACCATTAAGCAAAAAAGCAAATTGAACAATAAACTTCGGTGTCTCAACACTGTAACGAACTCCGTCGTTGTTCCCCAAGATCACCTCAGACCACTCTGCGCGTAACTGGACAATATGCTTGGCGCCAAACCGTACGTGGACGCGGACAGTTCTGTACGGGGACGCGGACAGTTCCAGAACGCGGACATGAGCAGAGCCACATAATAAACTAAACCCAGTCTTTACAGTGGCTTACATTAGTAATATTAATTTTTTATTATGTAAAACAAAATGATTCGTTTTTTAAAACAATGTTTTGAGATCTGGGCCCATATCCAAAAAGCGTCTCAGAGTAGAAAATGTGTCGTATAAGTGCTGAGAATAAAGCCATTTTAGTCCTACTCTTATGGGTATAAATTAAAGCTATGCATGAAGCCTCTTTATTCATAAGCGTCCCACCTAGTTGGCAGATATTTAGGACACCTCATGAGCTGTACTAACCAGTTAAGAGGTACCAGTAGGTGTCTTGATAATAGAAACATGCAGCGAGTCAGTGGTTCCTGTGCAACATGTAATTGCTTTGGAGCAGTGGTGACCTGTCATTCAGGGCAGAGCCCCACCTGTTTAGCAGATGCTCTTACCCAGAGCGATTTACAGTAAGTGCATTCATCTTAAGATAGCTAGGTGAGACAACCAGATAATACAGTCAAATATACAGGATACGAACATTCAATGTCAGCTAAACAATGGATATATAGCGTTTTGCAATAAAAATAATAATTATTATCTACATCTAAAATCTATTAATTAAACATCTGAGAACAGTAATATTGAAGGTACCCATAAGCAACCATTTCTGATTATTGTGGAAATAGCATTAAGGAAATAAACTCTTAATAATTCTTAAACAAAATTGTCATCTCACCTCTTAGCTTCGATTGTCATGTTCCCCAGAGAGACTCATTTTAGAGGCAGGGCCCCCTCCTCTCTCTCCCCCACAGAGACTCATTTTAGAGGCAGGCCCCCCTCCTCTCTCTCCCCAGAGACTCATTTTAGACCACTGACCCCTAAACAGAGATCCAACATGTTGGTTGTAGTTAACACAGTAATTCTTGAATGTGAATTGTTATCATTTATTAATTATCTCTTACAAAACATTTACTAACAGACATATTGAAACAGTCAGGCTATTTAATGCAATCAAATGAACATCTGGTTGTGACATCTCTTCTCCATGTTAACTGTCAATAATAATAATAAGTCACTGTTTGTTAAGGTAGTTATAGACAGTGCAGCAACACAAGGCCATGTCTCACACTTATTTGTATTCATTAAAAGTCAGCCAATTATTATCTTTAAATCTGTTCTTTTCTAAACGTATCTGAGAATGTAGACAGAAGGGCTAAAACGGGCTTGATTGATCTGGGGGGGATCAGTGATCTATACAGAAAGGTTTTTTGCAACAATTAAGAGATTTTTTATTATTTAAAGTAGGCTAGGTTATAATGTATAACAGTATTTTTTTTGTGTAAAGCAGATCAAGGTCTATACCTCAGCCAGTGGTGACCCGTCATTCAGGGCAGGTGGCCTTTCCTGTTTTGCATGTTATTTTGGCATTAATACGTGTCACATATCAGTTTGCAAAAAATGTAAAAATAATATATATATAATTGAGTTAATAAAGCCGCAAAAAACATGGTCTCTTTTTTTGTTTTCTTGAGTAAGGCAGCTCCAAAATGCAGGTGTTTCAGCCTAGCTCAGTGCTTTCTGTGGTGGTGGGTCAAGCCAGAAGACAATACAGAGCATTGCTTAGGTGATTGGCTCAGTGTTCTGTCACTCATGGGGACACTACGTCACCGCCAAGTCTAAGGGTAGAGCTAGAAAATTCAAGCCCCCTGGGTGCTGCCACAGAGTTACATTAGAAGTGCCCACTCAAGAAGGTCATTGGCCACAGATAAAATTACATCAAATCACATTATATCTACAGTAGCTTTGATTGGACTGATCATGTCAACATCATACTTTCAAAATCTTAGCTAGCAGTCATCATCATGAATCAAGTCGACAATCTACAGGCAAATCCTTTTTAATCCTTGTCATATGAAGATAAATAATGAAGAGACATGATAGGACAGCTGTTGGGACTCTGCTGTTGGGACTCTGCTGTCGGAACTCTGCTGTCGGGACTCTGCTGTTGGGACTCTGCTGTCGGGACTCTGCTGTCGGGACTCTGCTGTCGGGACTCTGCTGTCGGGACTCTGCTGTCGGGACTCTGCTGTCGGGACTCTGCTGTTGGGACTCTGCTTTATGTAGGCCCTAACAGTTTGTGGTCACCGTTTGTCACCGTTATAGTGCAATGAATGTATTGTTTAGTGTTGTGTTGTGGAGTGGATTTGCTGGCATGCATCCCCCTTAATTTATGTTTTGCCCCACCAAGATTGACATGCTAAAATCACCACTGACCTCAGCTATAGCCTAGATGACCAGCCTAAACCTGTTCAGATCAGTTCCCATAACGTTATAACAGTAACAGTAGCAGGAGCCTAGTCCTGATACAGATGGAGGTCTATACCTCAGCTATAGCCTACATATCCTAGATGACCAGCCTAAACCTGTTCAGATCAGTTCCCATAACGTTATAGACCTAACAGTAGCAGGACAGAGCTTGTAGCCTAGGCATGGTATTTTACACACCATTTCAAACGGAGACCATCAGGTTGGTCATCATGATAAGTGATCATAGCTCAAACCTACTCTGACTATTGAATGTCTGACATCGACCTAACCTTATAATAGTTTGTAGTTTAGCCTAGACTTACCAGGGTCTGCCCGTCTTTCCTACATATCAACACATTCATCCGACTTCTAATGTTACCGAGAAATATGTGCCACAGTTTCAACAGCCATTGTGTAACTGCGTAGGCTACACACTTACTTTCACGTTCATATGAGGAAATCACATAACTTCTTACAGTCGCTGGTGCAGCCCGCCTGTTCTCTTGCAGATGAAGTAGCTTTTATAGGCGACTCATTCAACCAGCCTAAACAACAGTAAATAAAAAGATGTAAAATGGTCAAAAGTCAATCCTGATATAGCCATGTACATCAAAGAGAGGTGTATTGCTACAGATGTAGGATCGTAATTTTAGCCAGTTTGCTACAGCAGGAAAATAATCCTGCAGCAACAGGACATTTGAATTATATTATGGGAATGGCCGGCAGGGATGTAGCTCAGTTGGTAGAGCATGGCATTTGCAACGCCAGGGTTGTGGGTTCGATTCCAGTATAAAAAATACAAATGTATGCACTCGCAATGTATGTAAGTCGCTCTGGATAAGAGCGTCTGCTAAATGACTAAAATGTAAAAAATCACCATGTAGAATTATGTGTACAGATGTAGGATCTTAATTTGATCACCCCCACTGCAGAATAACTTTCCCTCAACGCAGTAAATGTAAAACTTGTAGTGTATTTGAGGTTTTAAAAGGCTTCTGAAGTTTGTAATTTCCACTTAGAAATGGCAGACTTGAGTTTCCCTTACTAAAAATGTATCAACCGCTACAAAAATGTCCATTAATTATAATTCACATTTCCTGTTGCTGCAGGAATATTTTCCTGCTGTAGCAAACTGACTCAACTTAAGATCCTACATATGTACATGCAAATGTACTTGGCGAATAAAGGTGATTCTGATTCTGTAAAGGTTGAGTCTCTAGATTCCCTTGCTTGTCACGTTCTGGCTCGGGACTTTGTATGTTGAGCCAGGGTGTGTTCGTTTCGTGGTGTTCTGTTTGGTTGGGTTGTTCTATGTGTTGTATTTCTTTGTTTGGTTGAGTGACTCCCAATCAGAGGTAACGAGTGTCAGCTGTTGGCTCGTTGTCTCTGATTGGGAGCCATATTTCTACTGTCTGTTTTCACCTTGTGTTTGTGGGTTTTTGTTCCTTGTCAGTCATTGTCTGAGGCGTTACGTATCGTTTATTGTTTTGTATTCGTGTGTGCACTTTACTATTAAAGTATGTTCGCTCAATACGCTGCGCCTTGGTCCTCTCTAACCAACGATCGTGACATTGCTGCTCTGGGGAAATAATGAAATGGTTGTCATAGTGATTTAAACTGGGCCTGGTTATCTCCAAACTCTGAGACCATGTCATTTGTTATATTTCACCCTATTGATAAAGGAAGCTAGAAGGCTGAACCCAGAAGACAACTTTAAATCAACACTTACTGATATTATCCTAAAAATCCTTTCACTTATATTGTTGTGTCTCTTTGTTCAACGGACGTCGGGTAGCCTGTGATATTAATATTGTAGCAAACAGCAGGGCAGGGCAGTGAACCCAGGTCGCTGGCCAAAACTAGGTTAACCCTATTGCTGCGATGGGAATTGTAACCTGTCTCACACTGCCCCCTATAAAAGCAAGTCTCGTGCTTCGACTACTCAGACCCCTCACACATCCGGGCCGTGCAATCTGATGGCCTCACAGACACCATAGTACTTCTGACACCAATGTAGCAAACAGCGGGGCAGGGAAGTGAACCCAGGTTGCACTTGTAAAAAGGCAAACAACCTACGCATCGCGCCATTGGCGCAAATTGGGTTACTTGGTTGGAATTGCATCATAGTACATGGGAATAATGATGCATTTTATTTAGTAAAGTGGTTTCTTGCATCAAACACAACAACATTTTCAGTCACCTCCTCCTTGTGTGAAGGACAAGTAGATAAACAGGTTCATGTCAAGCTCTGCATGTTTTTTGGAATGTCTCATGGAATGTAGGCTTACATTGAACACCACACATTGGCTGCTACTGTAGGCTGAATGATAGAACAGCTATTTCCATGTTAAATGTTTTTATATTATGATCAAATAACTTAAAGTGGGTACAGCCTCAGTGTTCACAGTAAACTCACGCCGGAAGTTGCACAGATCGCTACACTATAGTAGAACTATGATACAATTACTTTTATCAAACGAAATGTGAAATGTAGAACTATGACGAATGAATATTGATGTATTGAATTCACAGGAGGTTGGTGGCACCTTAATTGGGGAGGACGGCCTTGTGGTAATGGCTGGAGCGGAATAGGTGGAATGGTATCATTAATATGAGCCGTCCTCCCCTCAGCAACCTCCACTGATTGAATTTGACTTGCCCACGTCCAGTTAGTGCCATTTTGTATGATTAAACTGTCAAGTCATTATATATTTTCCGTTCTGAGAGCACCTTCCTGATGACTGGTACTCTGTACATTCCTATGGATGAGGCCTGAGCTGGAATGTGAAGCTAACTGAAGCTAACTTTAGAAAACCAGTATATCTAGCTAGCATCATAGTACACCCCTCAGGCTAAGTTCAGGTTTCAGCATCAGGCAGACATCAACAGCCGAGTTGTATGCTACTACCTGGGTAGTATTCATTAGTTTACTCCGCAGCCAACAGTTTTAAAATGTTGCATAAACAGTTTACTCCAAACGCTGTACAACGTGACCTAAACGGTTTCTGTTGCCAAACGTTTTTCTACGGTGGGCACTAATGAACACACACAACCTGTTTTGAGGAAGTGTAAATTGTTCTTAGTCTTTCCACAGTATTTATTTGTCTCTCTTTCACACAACATACCTTCCTGAGTGAAAAGAGTTAACAGTAGATTAGAAAGAGAAAATGTTAGTTGCTTGTTGTGTTTTAAGCCTGTTTTGAGAAGACAAGTCTATAGACCTATGATACAGTAAACTCTTAGAAAAAAGAGTTCCAAAAGGGTCCTCTGGCTGTCCCCACAGGAGAACGCTTTTGGGTTCCAGGTAGAACCCTTCTGGCTTCCATGTAGAACCCTCTGTGGAAAGGGTTCTACCTAGTACCAAAAATGGTTCTACAAAGGGTTCTCCTATGGGGACAGCCAAATAACCCTTTTAGATTCTAGATAGTGTATGAGCGATCACCCTGGGGCACACAGTTGGAAACAGAAGGAATTCACCCCACGCATCAAATTTATATGCAAAACATTTTAAGGAGAGTAGGCCTATTATAACACTGTCCACAAAACATATCATCAACTATATAAATACACATAACAATATCATCAACTATATGAATACACATAACAATATCATCAACTATATTAATACACATAACAATATTATCAACTATATTAATACACATAACAATATCATCAACTATATGAATACACATAACAATATCATCAACTATATTAATACACATAACAATATCATCAACTATATTAATACACATAACAATATCATCAACTATATGAATACACATAACAATATCATCAACTATATTAATACACATAACAATATCATCAACTATATTAATACACATAACAATATCATCAACTATATGAATACACATAACGATATCATCAACTATATTAATACACATAACAATATCATCAACTATATTAATACACATAACAATATCATCAACTATATGAATACACATAACAATATCATCAACTACATTCATACACATAACAATATCATCAACTATATTAATACACATAACAATATCATCAACTATATGAATACACATAACAATATCATCAACTATATTAATACACATAACAATATCATCAACTATATTAATACACATAACAATATCATCAACTATATGAATACACATAACAATATCATCAACTATATTAATACACATAACAATATCATCAACTATATTAATACACATAACAATATCATCAACTATATGAATACACATAACAATATCATCAACTACATTAATACACATAACAATATCATCAACTATATTAATATCATAACAATCGATCGACCTTACCTTTTATATGTCTCTCAATAGAAGTAGAGTCTGGAATGATCATTCGGTGGTGGAAAGTTCCTTTAGTTTGTTCTGCTCATTTCCATATCAGGTTCTACCTGTTCTCTCTCCCACTCCCTGTCTCTTTATAGCTCTTACAATGTGTCTTGGTAAACATTCTACAAGTGTCTGGAACTCCAAATGTAGTTCTGATTTAGTGTTCCAAATGAAAACAATTTGATTAAACTGGTTGATATGGTTAAAATACATTAAGACTGAGTAATGCTGTGATTGTTTTTATTATTTTGTATTGAAATGTTTGACATTATTTTCCCTAAGTCCTTTCAATATAGGAACAATTTGTGAAATGACAGCCTTCTGTAAATATGGACAAAAGTCTATGGATACATTTGATGGTATGTGTCTTGCAACATTATGTAAAATGACAGGTTGAGAAACACTGCATCTTCCTAGGTGCATATGTGAGAAGGAACGCAAACTGTCTCCCTATGTGTGCCATCCCTAAACATCAAGTGTTTGTGGTTCATTAAAATGTTTATTGTCAAGGTAAAAAAAAAAAAAAAAGTGTCTTGAACTCTATTGGAGGGATGTGACATCATTCTTCCACAAGAAATGCCATAATTTAGTGTTTTGTTGATGGTTGTCTTCAATTGGGTTGAGACCTGGTGACTGAGACGGCCATGGCATATTGTGAAACATCAGCAAGTTCAGCAATCTTCATCACTGAAGCTCCTGCCAAACGTGCCCCAACAACCACCAATCGTTAAGCTCTTCCCGAGCAGGGTCGCATTCTCTCTTGGTTGCAGCTCCTCTCTCCCCAGGGATAACAGCTCCACTCTCCCCAGGGGTAACAGCTCCTCTCTCCCGAGGGGTAACATCTCCTCTCTCCCCAGGGGTAGCAGCTCCTCTCTCCCCAGGGGTAACAGCTCCTCTCTCTCCAGGGGTAACAGCTCCTCTATCCCCAAGGGTAACATCTCCTCTCTCCCCAGGGGTAGCAGCTCCTCTCTCCCCAGGGGTAGCAGCTCCTCTCTCCTCAGGGGTAGCAGCTCCTTTCTCCCCAGGGGTAACAGTCCCTCTCTCCCCAGGGGTTGCAGCTCCTCTCTCCCCAGGGGTAGCAGCTCCTCTCTCTCCAGGGGGTAACAGCTCCTCTCTCCCCAGGGGTAGCAACTCCTCTCTCTCCCCAGGGGTATCAGCTCCTCTCTCCCCAGGGGTAAGAGCTCCTCTCCCCAGGGATAACAGCTCCTCTCTCCCCAGGGGTAGCAGCTCCTCTCTCCCCAGGGGTAACAGCTCCTCTCCCCAAGGGTAGCAGCTCCTCTCTCCCCAAGGGTAACAGTCCCTCTCTCCCCAGGGGTAACAGCTCCTCTCTCCCCAAGGGTAGCAGCTCCTCTCTCCCCAGGGGTAGCAGCTCCTCTCTCCCCAGGGGGAACAGCTCCTCTCTCCCCAGGGGTAACAGCTCCTCTCTCCCCAGGGGTAGCAGCTCCTCTCTCCCCCAGGGGTAGCAACTCCTCTCTCCCCAGGGGTAGCTGCTCCTCTCTCCCCAGGGGTAGCAGCTCCTCTCTCCCCAGGGGTAACAGCTCCTCTCTCCCCAGGGGTATCAGCTCCTCTCTCCCCAGGGGTAGCAGCTCCTCTCTTCCCAGGGTATCAGCTCCTCTCTCCCCAGGGATAGCAGCTCCTCTCTCCCCCCAGGGGTATCAGCTCCTCTCTCCCCAGGGGTAGCAGCTCATCTCTCCCCAGGGGGTAGCAGCTCCTCTCTCCCCAAGGGTAGCAGCTCCTCTCTCCCCAGGGGTAGCAGCTCCTCTCTCCCAAGGGGTAGCAGCTCCTCTCTCCCCAGGGGTATCAGCTCCTCTCTCCCCCCAGGGGTAGCAGCTCCTCTCTCCCCAGGGGTTGCAGCTCCTCTCTCCCCAAGGGTAGCAGCTCCTCTCTCCCCAGGGTAGCAGCTCCTCTCTCCCCAGGGGTAACAGCTCCCTCTCTCCCCAGGGGGTAGCAGCTCCTCTCTCCCCAGGGGTAACAGCTCCTCTCTCCCCAAGGGTAGCAGCTCCTCTCTCCCCAGGGGTAGCAGCTCCTATCTCCCCAGGGGTAACAACTCCTCTCTCCCCAGGGGTAGCAGCTCCCTCTCTCCCCAGGGGTATCAGCTCCCCCTCTCTCCCCAGGGGTAACAGCTCCTCTCTCTCAGGGGTAACAGCTCCTCTATCCCCAAGGGTAACATCTCCTCTCTCCCCAGGGGTAGCAGCTCCTCTCTCTCCCCAGGGGTAGCAGCTCCTCTCTCCCCAGGGGTAACAGCTCCTCTCTCTCCAGGGGTAACAGCTCCTCTATCCCCAAGGGTAACATCTCCTCTCTCCCCAGGGGTAGCAGCTCCTCTCTTCCCCAGGGGTAGCAGCTCCCCTCTCTCCTCAGGGGTAGCAGCTCCTTTCTCCATAGGGGTAACAGCTCCTCTCTCCCAAGGGGTTGCAGCTCCTCTCTCCCCAGGGGTAGCAGCTCCTCTCTCTCCAGGGGTAACAGCTCCTCTCTCCCCAGGGGTAGCAACTCCTCTCTCCCCAGGGGTATCAGCTCCTCTCTCCCCAGGGGTAAGAGCTCCTCTCTCCCCAGGGGTAACAGCTCCTCTCTCCCCAGGGGTAGCAGCTCCTCTCTCCCCAGGGGTAACAGCTCCTCTCCCCAAGGGTAGCAGCTCCTCTCTCCCCAAGGGTAACAGTCCCTCTCTCCCCAGGGGTAACAGCTCCTCTCTCCCCAAGGGTAGCAGCTCCTCTATCCCCAAGGGTAACATCTCCTCTCTCCCCAGGGGTAGCAGCTCCTCTCTCCCCAGGGGTAGCAGCTCCTCTCTCCCCAGGGGTAACAGCTCCTCTCTCTCCAGGGGTAACAGCTCCTCTATCCCCAAGGGTAACATCTCCTCTCTCCCCAGGGGTAGAAGCTCCTCTCTCCCCAGGGGTAGCAGCTCCTCTCTCCTCAGGGGTAGCAGCTCCTTTCTCCCCAGGGGTAACAGCTCCTCTCTCCCAAGGGGTTGCAGCTCCTCTCTCCCCAGGGGTAGCAACTCCTCTCTCCCCAGGGGTATCAGCTCCTCTCTCCCCAGGGGTAAGAGCTCCTCTCTCCCCAGGGGTAACAGCTCCTCTCTCCCCAGGGGTAGCAGCTCCTCTCTCCCCAGGGGTAACAGCTCCCTCTCCCCAAGGGTAGCAGCTCCTCTCTCCCCAAGGGTCACAGTCCCTCTCTCCCCCAGGGGTATCAGCTCCTCTCTCCCCAGGGGTAACAGCTCCTCTCTCCCCAGGGGTAACAGCTCCTCTCTCCCCAGGGGTAACAGCTCCTCTCTCCCCAGGGGTAGCGCTCCTCTCTCCCCAGGGGTAACATCTCCTCTCTCCCCAGGGGTAGCAGCTCCTCTCTCCCCAGGGGTAACAGCTCCTCTCTCCCCAGGGGTAACAGCTCCTCTCTCCCCAGGGGTAGCAGCTCCTCTCTCCCCAGGGGTAGCAACTCCTCTCTCCCCAGGGGTAGCTGCTCCTCTCTCCCCAGGGGTAGCAGCTCCTCTCTCCCCAGGGGTAACAGCTCCTCTCTCCCCAGGGGTAAGAGCTCCTCTCTCCCCAGGGTAACAGCTCCCTCTCTCCCCCAGGGGTAGCAGCTCCTCTCTCCCCAGGGGTAACAGCTCCTCTCCCCAAGGGTAGCAGCTCCTCTCTCCCCCAAGGGTCACAGTCCCTCTCTCCCCAGGGGTAGCAGCTCCTCTCTCCCCAGGGGTAGCAGCTCCTCTCTCCCCAGGGGTAACAGCTCCTCTCTCCCCAGGGGTAGCAGCTCCTCTCTCCCCAGGGGTAACAGCTCCTCTCTCCCCAAGGGTAGCAGCTCCTCTCTCCCCAGGGGTAGCAGCTCCTCTCTCCCCAGGGGTAACAACTCCTCTCTCCCCAGGGGTAGCAGCTCCTCTCTCCCCAGGGGTATCAGCTCCTCTCTCCCCAGGGGTAACAGCTCCTCTCTCCCCAAGGGTAGCAGCTCCTCTCTCCCCAAGGGTAACAGCTCCTCTCTCCCCAGGGGTAGCATCTCTCTCCCCTAGGATTTGGAGACTTCGGTGGCTTAGCCCACAGCCAGTAGGAGGGTCCGGGAAGGAATTTCAACAGCTAAACCATGAATACATCACCAGTGTATTGCCAAAAACCACTCAAGAACTTCAAACATAGACTCTGACCTGTCCAATGAGCCAAACTGATTAAAGATTCCAACAGTACCTAAACTCTCTCACTCTCTCTCTCTCTCTCTCTCTCTCTCTCTCTCTCTCTCTCTCTCTCTTTTTTTTTGTTCTCCCCTCCTCTGTCTCTCTCCATCACTGTCTCTGTGTCTTGTCTGGTGTCTCTCTCCATCATATCATATTCTTCTGTTGCTGTCTCTGTGTCTTGTCTGGCGTCTCTCTCCATCATATCCTGTTCTTCTATTGCTGTCTCTGTGTCTTGTCTGGTGTCTCTCTCCATCAAATCCTATTCTTCTGTTGCTGTCTCTGTGTCTTGTCTGGTGTCTCTCTCCATCATATCATATTCTTCTGTTGCTGTCTCTGTGTCTTGTCTGGTGTCTCTCTCCATCACTTTCTCTGTGTCGTCTATTGATGTCTCTCATCTTGTCTGGTGTCTCTCTCCATCAACAGAAATATTGGTGAGGGTTAGGCCTACTCCAATACAACATTGAAAACATGAAAACACAACTGCATAATACCATTAAATACAGTTGGAATATAGTTACAACACTCCAACTGTTTCCATCAAACAGAAAAACAACAAGAAAGCTGGATAAACACATTTAGATTTCTACATACTGCACTTTGCTTTTGCATGATCCATACAACTGTTTAAGGTCATACAAAGGCAGAGTGCAGTATCAGCATTCAAGGGGTCATAGGTCAGATCAGTGGTCATGGTTGATATGATTGGACAAATAACAAACGTTAAAGCCATTTGTCTCAGATTCACTGTTTGCGTAGACTGCTCTTTGCCTTTGTAGGGCAGTAGTTCAGGTGGCTTCCCTTGCCCTTAGTCTGCCTCCTGTCCCTCCTATCGCCATGGAGACACCTTCCTGAAAACAATGACTCCATACTTTGCTGAAACCTGTTCTGCCAGTTCATGTCCTTAAAGATGAATGTTGGAATGTTCCAATGTGGTTACCCCAAAAAGATGCCAAGATAGATCACACATCCATAACTTGTTTCCTGCTTGTAGCAGGCCGCGTTCCAGGAATCCTTTTCTCTAATTATAGGTCATATGATTTCATGAGAATATTTTTCTGGAGTGAGAGTGTAATGCAAGTCAAGGCGTCCTTGGATGAATGTCAACAAGATTTATAACCAGCATTGTTAAATTAACTGTTGTAATAAATAAATAAAATATTTGTAAATGTATTGTCACAGACACCGGATAGATGCAGTGAAATGTGTTGTTTTACAGGGTCATAGTAGTACGGCGCCCCCTGGAGCAAATCAGGTGTAAGTGCCTTGCTTAAGGATACAGACAGATTTTTACCTTGACGGCTCAGGTATTCGAACCAGCAACCTTTCAGTTACTGTCCCCACTAGGTAATCTTACCATACCAGTTCACGCCCTCAAAACCCTAGTCTCCATCGACCTTCCGTTAAAACTAGTCTCCTTCTACCCTCCTTTAACACTACTCTCCATCTACCTTCTGTTAAAACTAGTCTCCTTCTACCCTCCTGTAACCCTGGTCTCCATCTACCTTCCGTTAAAACTAGTCTCCTTCAACCTCCTTTAACCCCTGGTCTCCATCTACCTTCCGTTAAAACTAGTCTCCTTCTACCCTCCTTTAACCCCTGGTCTCCATCTACCTTCTGTTAAAACTAGTCTCCCTTCTACCCTCCTTTAACCCTACTCTCCATCTACCTTCCGTTAAAACTAGTCTCCTTCTACCCTCCTTCAACCCTCCTTTAACCCTACTCTCCATCTACCTTCCGTTAAAACTAGTCTCCTTCTACCCTCCTTTAACCCTGGTCTCCATCGACCTTCCATTAAAACTAGTCTCCTTCAACCCTCCTGTAACCCTGGTCTCCATCTACCTTCCGTTAAAACTAGTCTCCTTCTACCCTCCTTTAACCCTGGTCTCCATCTACCTTCCGTTAAAACTAGTCTCCTTCTACCCTCCTGTAACCCTGGTCTCCATCTACCTTCCGTTAAAACTAGTCTCCTTCTACCCTCCTTTAACCCTGGTCTCCATCTACCTTCCGTTAAAACTAGTCTCCTTCAACCCTCCTTTAACCCTACTCTCCATCTACCTTCCGTTAAAACTAGTCTCCTTCTACCCTCCTTCAACCCTCCTTTAACCCTACTCTCCATCTACCTTCCGTTAAAACTAGTCTCCTTCTACCCTCCTTTAACCCTGGTCTCCATCGACCTTCCATTAAAACTAGTCTCCTTCAACCCTCCTGTAACCCTGGTCTCCATCTACCTTCCGTTAAAACTAGTCTCCTTCTACCCTCCTTTAACCCTACTCTCCATCTACCTTCCGTTAAAACTAGTCTCCTTCTACCCTCCTGTAACCCTGGTCTCCATCTGTCGTCCTTTAAGCCTATTCTATCCCTTCTAACATAGACCTTGTTTTTTCCCTAGTGGTCTTTAGAAACCTGCATAGCAACCCCATCTCAGCAGTAATGTGTTCTGCTGGACAAAACCTTTTGTTACACTGTTTGTTTCAGTCTATCATCAACATTCCTAGTGGTCGAGGGAAAGTAATAATCATTGTATTCAGTTCCAACTATGAATTCCAATAGACAGTGATTTGATGTTCCAGGCTCTCAAACAAAGGGAAAGAGGACCCACTCAAGACTGACTTCACTATCGATCTGAAGCATGTGGTAAACTTTGTATCCAACTGCTTTATAGCTATGAGTTCTGATGGAAATGTGTATTAAGAGTCATTTAAATGGCTTGTTTTTAACGTTTTGAAATATCTGCTACAGTCATGACGGTATGGAGAAAAGCAGATGTTTTTATTGGATGGTAATTTGTGTCACTGACACAGCACTTTCTCCATCTGGTATTATCCTTCTCTGCTGTCCCCTGTCCTTTCCTGCTCTTGTTGACATGTGAGCCTAAACGCTAACATCGCCTTACGCCTAGTAGGTGCTAATCAAGTAGAATTTCAATATAACCTGGTGTCACAAACTCATTTCCACCGACAACAGCCCAATAGAAGCATATCTCCCTCCTCCTAAAGCCCTATTGGCTGTCACATTGTTGTCTGAGGGACACTCCGTCACTGTGACTCCGCCTTCTCTTTCTTTTCTGCTTTTTAATCTCAGAGTGTCTTCAGTCCTTCGTTCAGGGGAGAAATAGAATAGCACTGAATCCCTCTCTCTCTCTCTCTCTCTCTCTCTCTCTCTCTCTCTCTCTTCAATTTCAATTCAGTTTAAGTGCTTTATTGGCATGGGAAACGTATGTTAACATTGCCAAAGCAAGTGAAGTAGATAATAAACAATAAATATTAACAGTAAACATTACACTCAGAAGTTCCAAAAGAATAAAGACATTTCAAATGTCATATTATGTCTATATACAGTGTTGTAACAATGTGCAAATAGTTAAAGTACAAATGGGAAAATAAATAAACATAAATATGGGTTGTATTTACAATGGTGTTTGTTCTTCACTGGTTGCCCTTTTCTTGTGGCAACAGGTCACAAATCTTGCTGCTGTGATGGCACACTATGGTTTTTCACCCAGTAGATAAGGGAGTTTATCAAAATTGGGCTTGTTTTCGAATTCTTTGTGGATCGCTGTAATCTGAGGGAAATATGCAAGTGCAGCTCAGTTTCCACCTCATTTTGTGGGCAGTGTGCACATAGCCTGTCTTCTCTTGAGAGCCAGGTCTGCCTACGGCCGTAGGACAGTGTCCTGGTAAGAAAACAACAATGTTTAATTTCAAAAGCAGCAATTAGTAACATCACACAATTTCATCACAAGCTTAGCTAACGTTGGTTAAATAAAGTGCAGCAAAGCACAGTACAACTTTATTAGTCCATGTTACAGGGAACAAAGGGAATTTGTCTTTCTGAAGGGGTTGGTCACAGATCTGCCAGTTCAGATCAAATCCCATGTTTTGTTGTCTGGCTCAGGACTCAAACCAGTGACCTTTCAGTTACTGGAGTATTTCTCTAACTTCCACCAATTTCCTACTGGTAGATATTGTACATGATCTGTCAATCCTGAGAGCAACGCTCTCTCTCCTCCCTCTTCCCCCATCTCTCTTTGCTGGGGTGAAGTTTCCCCCTAGATACAGATCTAGGATCAGGTTCCCCTCCCCCAAACCTAACAAGGATCATTAGTGGGGGGAATTTAAACCTGATCCAAAGCCAGTGTCTATTTGGGAAACTTGTCCCCTCCCCCCCACAACTCTACATGTGGATGCGGCTTCCTCCATCTCACCATGTTCACAAAGAAAACGGCAGTGTATTTCAGCTGTAAGTATTTTGAAGTTACTAGCTATATTATTTGAATTGAATTGACCTAGCTTCATTATTATTCAACAATAACTGGGCCAATGTAGTCGTAGCAGCAGTGGTGGTTCTAGAACATTCCCAGTGGGAGGGGCCAGGCTGGGGCCAGTTGTACTGTTAGAGGGGCCAGTTACATCACACATTATTGTTGTCATGTCGTTTTCTTCACTGCATTGCAGGCATCAATAGACAAATGACCATGTTTATAATCAACTATTTATTATTTGCATTTAAATTACATTTTTTACATTTGCATTACATATTCAGTATCAGTTACATCAACTGTATTCTACGGTTTTTGTGGTTTCTTGCAAAAATATCCGCAAATTCATTTGGATTCAAGGCCTTTGCCCTCCTTGACTCAATACAAACCCTCCTGTTGTCCTGGGGTCATTCTGACCCCAAATTAAATATTTTGCCGACAAAATATGTTTTTTATTCATCAATTGGTCTGAAAATAACGGTAGTTGTTTAATACTATGCTCTTTATGATTAAAACAAATTTGAAGTAATTTGATTGAATTATGGGTGTTTACTAAATGTAATAACTTCTGTTGTCCTCTGGGGTCAAAAAGACCCCGCAGCACAAAGTTTACATACTGCTTGGCAAAACATCTTTGATCATGTTTCTTTGATGTGTGGGGTCAAGCAATGGTTATGACAACAACAACAACAAAAACAATATTTTCTCACAGGTGTTTGGGCATTTCACATTTTAGTCTGAGAGAGACAGGCAGCACAATGAGAGGCAGAAGTTTTATAATGCACAGGAGGCTTGCAAGATAATTTTTTGAAATAAAAGAAAATAATGACCAGGAGGACAATGCTGCACATAATGAGGATGAATCAACTGATGAAGAGGGTTCAGGGTCAGAAGAGGAGGAACATAATGATGAGGTGATAGATCCAACATACAGACAGCATGCTACTTCTTCCTCCGAAGATTCCCCCACATCTCCTGCTGCAGAAATGGAAGATGATTATGAATATAAGGAAATGGATGAACGTGATGATGACGTAGAATCTGAAGCTGGTATGGAAGAAGTGTCAGAAGTGGAGCACTGCACCTATTATGATGAAGAATCAACAGATGAGGTAGAATCTGAAGTTGAAATGGAAGAAGTGTCAGAAGTGGAGGACATCATCTATTATGATGAAGACGAAGAATCAACAGATGAGGTAGAATCTGAGGAAGAGGACCCAGCTGAGATGGAAGAATATTTCCAGTCAAAGGATGAAACATTGATCTGGTCTTCCCATCCCTCCCAGTGACCGACGACGCATGTTGACAGCAGAGAGAGATACAAGCCACCATGGTCCAACTGCATATGCAAGGTCTCGGTTTGATGACATAAAGTCCACTTTTGACCTGTTTCTGCCAAAGCCTATTGAAGACGCAGTGCTGAGCATGACAAACAAGGAGGGGCAACGCGTTTATGGCAACAAGTGGAGAAAGATCAAATGGATTTGCAGGCATATGTGGGTGTGTTGATTCTTGCTGGCGTGTACCGATCTAGTAAGGAAGCTACATCTAGTTTATTTTACATTTACATTTACGTCATTTTAGCAGACGCCTTATCCAGAGCGACTTACAGGAGCAATAGGGGTTAAGTGCCTTGCTTAAGGGCACATCGACAGATTTTTCACCTAGTCGGCTCGGGGATTAGAACCAGCGACCTTTCGGTTACTGGCACAACGCTCTTACCCACTAAGCTACCTGCCGCCCCAGTTTATGGCATGCCGAGTCTGGTAGGACAATTTTCCGTGCTACCATGACACTCAAGATGTTTCATAAAATCTCAAGAGTGATTAGATTTGATGATAAAGCCACAAGAGAAAATCGCCGTGCACGAGACAAACTTGCTCCCATTCGAGATGTATGGGACAAGTGGGTGTCTCTCTGCCGTTGATGTACGATCCAGGTACTGATGTGACTGTGGATGAGCGCCTGGTCCCCTTCAGAGGTCGCTGTCCATTCAAACAGTACATCCCGAGTAAACCAGGGAAATATGGGATAAAAATATGGGTAGCATGCGATGCCAGGTCTAGCTATGCATGGAACATGCAGGTATACACTGGCAAACCGGGCTGGTGCGCAGTCAGAAAAAAATCAGGGCATGAGAGTTGTCCTTGACATGACAGAAGGTCTCCGGGGAAAACAATCACCTGTGACAACTTTTTTACTTCACATGCTCTTGCTTGCAGCTGCTGAAAAGAAAGCTGTACATGGTGGGAACAGTACGGAGGAATAAGCCTGTGCTTCCCCTGCTCTGGTGTCAAAAAGGACCGGGCACGGTTCTCACCGAAGTTGCCTTCACCGAGACCCATGCTCTAGTGTCATATCACCCCAAAAAACAGAAAAATGTTATTCTGATGAGCACTCTGCATCGGGATGCTGCTGTGAGCAACAGGGATGACAAAAGGCCCAAAATCATTGAAGATTACAATCACAACAAAGGTGATGTTGATAACCTTGACAAAGTTACCAGTGTGTACACGTGCAAAAGAATGACAGCCCGTTGGCCACTCGTTGTCTTCTACAACATTCTCGACGTGTCTGCATACAACTCTTTGTCCTATGGTCTGAAATCAAGCCAGCCTGGAATCAGGAAAGTACAACAAGAGAAGGCTCTTCATGGAGGAGCTTGGCGACAACTGGTGATACCTCACATCAAGCGACGCAAGGTTATTCCCCGCACGTCAGCCGCTGTCAAATTGGTTAAGGAGATCCAGCAGGTCTCCTCCAGCTCTACCTCTGCAGCAGCTCCCCCTCTCCCAGTTCCCTCATGCCGACCAGCCCTTCCTCGCCCATTACCCAAAAGGAGTAGGTGCAAATTCTGCCCTCGCCGAAGTGATTTCAAAACATCAAAAATGTGCCAAAAAATGCAATGCATACATCTGCAAAGATTACGCCATTACTACCTGCCTCGCATGCAACTGAGGGCTCATTCAGACTAAAAAGTTAGGTTTTGAAGTTGAAAATGTTTTGGAAATGAATTATAACATGTGTTATATGTCAGGTAATAAGTTGGAATAAAGTTGACTGAAAAGTTGAAACAGAGAAGTGATTGTAAATGTATACTGTATGCTTTATAAACAGTCAAACCAGGCGGGGTCATTTTTGACCCCAGAGGACAAAAGCTGTGATTATGGGCTGTCATTAATAAAAATAAAATGATTCAAAAACAGCATCCTCACTAAACTTTTACAAATACCACTCAGTGATAAGTCAAATAGTCAAAATAATAATAGGTCAAAATAATTCATAGTTTCATTGTATTTTTACTTAAAAACAGGGTATACTTTTATGTAAACAAGGTCTATTGGCTCTAAATTCCAAAACAAATGAAAACAATTCTAGTAATGGGTTGAACAGAAGTAAGACTAAAGATGTAACACAGAATTGATTGAAAATGTATACTGTATGCTTTATAAACAGTCAAACCAGGCAGGGTCATTTTTGACCCCAGAGGACAAAAGGCGTAAGGCATTTGGGAGGACAACACGAGGGTAATACACCTAAATTGCTTAATCTTTCATCTGACATTGTGGACCTAAGATACGTTTTCACCAGCTTTAGTGCAGAAAAACTATGTTCACAAGAAGCGGTACTAACAGGGATTGAAACAGATATTCTGCACAGTTTAAAGAGCTGAAAGAAAACTTATTTTAATGCTGAATGAATAATGCTATCTCTACTACACTGGAGGGTCTCTGCATGCCACTCTGGATGTTCCTTTGTAAAATTATTCTGAACTGATGTAGTTTCATGCCCCAAGTCCTCAATATTTGATTCATATATTCTAGCAAATGGAAACAGGGACTTCTCTTTGAGAAATGCATCACTTTTGGGGTTTAGAGTTTGGATGCCATTCATTATGTCACAGTTTCTGCTAGAGAATCGTCTGTTGAGCTCATTGAGCATCTGATCTAAAACAAGGTAGAAAAAGGTTGTACGACAACTGTCTTTAATCTATTTCTGGATCTGACCTCTGACCTACTGTACTGAGTACACAGTCTCCATTAAATTGAGAGCTTAGCTTTTTTGGTGGTTTTGCAGGGGGCTGTATAGCAGTATCACATTGCTCAGCTGTGTTCAACAGTTCATTCCATAGGTCATCAGAAAATGACTCATCCCTGTAGTCATTCAAAGTTTGAACTAAGGCTTCAACTAAATCAACAGCCTTTGACAGGTCAAGTGATGAAGACTGTAGCATATCTGATAGAAATGTTGCTTCTCCAAAAACGTTATGGAGTGGAACAAGGAACACAATGAATTGTAAATCTATCTGTGCAAGCAGACCTCGTGCCTCAACAGATCTGTCACCGTTGTGTTCTTGGACTATGTCTTGCAGGACTCGCTTAACGGCAGGCAATCTATCCATAATAGTATGTAGAGCCAAATATCGACATGCCCAGCGAGTGTCACTTAGTCTCTGAAGCTCTCTAGGTGCACCTGGGTCCATCTCTCTTTGTACGCTAAGCCATTTTTGATGCACATGTATGACCCAGATGTGAAGACATACAGTCTTTCTAGTAAGGAGAAGAACTGTCCTACCTCAGGGACAGCTTTGACTGTATCCACTAAAACTAAGTTTAGACAGTGTGCACTGCAGTGGATGTAAAAGGCTTTGCTTGTTCTTTAATGCGTTGCCTGGACGCCTGAATGCTGCCGCTCATAACTGAAGCACCGTCATATGCTTGGCCTACTAGGTTGTTTTTGTATTCAAGACCATGACTTTCTAATATGTGTATGATTTAGTCAGTAAGCCCTGCTGCATCTAGTGGATCAGCCGATTCAAAGTGGAGAAAGCTCTCATGGACAGCTCCACTGAAATAGTACCTGAGTACTGGAGATATCTGATCCTTTTTGTTTTAACATCTTTGTTTTCCGTCTGCCATTATGCTGAAGACCTCACTGTCTTTCACTTCTTCTATCCTCTGTTGGAACCATGTCTGCCAAACAACTCAGAACCTCATTCTGAATCCCTTTGCTTGTGTATTTTGCATTATGAATGGAAGTCAACCTTTTTTCCACAGTTGTGTCATGCTTAGCTATTGTTTCTAGGATTGCCATGAAGTTCCCTTTATTATCAGACTCTGCAGACTCATCGTGTCCTCTTTGTGCAATGTTTTGTGTGGCTGTAAGTAGTAGTACTTCTCCTATTGTTTTAATATAGTCCCCATTTTCTTGAACCTGTTTGTTGTGTTCCTTGTTTAGGGCATTTACCAGTGTTGCATTACTTTTTACAGCTTTCTGATTGACTCTCCACGTAATCATTGCTTGTTTGTGCCTTCTTCCAGTTGTTAAAACCCCATTTTGAATCCAATCCAGTCTCTGAGACAGGCGTAACAAAACACAGAGTGTGATTTGTTTGAATATTGAAGCCAGGGGTGGATGTTGTACCAGGCCACCTTGAAGCTCCTCCTCCTGTCCCCCATCAGAGTTCTTGGGTCCATGTTCACCACTGGCTGCACCGGTGGCTCCTCCCCGGATTGGCTGACATCACTCTCAGTCTCTCCAATGGTCTTCCTGCTGTCTCTCTCTGCTCTCTCTTGCTCTCTACACACCTGAACCCTCTGGCTCTGTCTGACTTTCCTTTTTTCTCTTCATGTTGGTGACAACTATAGAGCAAAAGCAATGGGGACCAAGCTTATTCAATCATTTACTGAAAATAACTGACTCGCTAGGTAGCTAGCTTTCATGTCTAACCTTTTAACGTTACAATGCGTTTACTGAGTGTGGTTTAAGTAAAAGCACTCAGCAACATGCGTTTTTGATCAAATATTATACCCTTTTTCATATTGCCATACATTTTCGATGCCTGACTGTTAGAATTAGCTACAAAACTAAACCAAAAACAATGTAAACGAATTCATAGCCCAGGATTCAAGCCCATTCCTTCATTAATTCACAAAGAAAGTAACAAACGGACAGGTTAACATTAGCTGATCTAACGTTACACTTCTGTAATGCATTTAATAGTTAACGATGTTACAAATACAACATATTCAACATGTTGCTCACCTCTCTTAATTTACTTCTTCTTGCTTGAACGATATTATTGGCGCCGAATTTCTTTAAACTTCTGAATAGAAAAAAACTTGCAGATCCATGTGGTACGATACTGTTGTGTTCCGCCTAAAGGAGTCCCACTAGAAAATGTGTTGGGTTACTTTAGTGTTCCGCTTTGCCACTGTCTAATAACGGATGTAAAAAAAATCAATAAAATAAAACATGATCGCAAAAATTAATTCTGTGATAATTATTTCAGACTCCGCATTTAGAGGGGCCACAAGGGGGTTCAAGATTGTTGTCACAGGGACACTGCCCCCCCCCCAGAACCGCTAGTGTCTCACAGCCCTTCTTCGGCCTCGGTGGATGCTAGCTCAGAAGAAGCACCAGCATGGTTCAGAATGGTGATGGACAAGGGTATAACTACAATCCAAGAGACACTTTCTGAACGCCTCAGCAAAATGGATGTGCTGGTCGATAAACTCCACGAAGACCAGAAAGTCACAAAGGGAACGAGTGACAAAGTTACAAAAATACCATGCTGACCAACAGGCTGCCATCCTGGACATCTGCCTGGAAGTGGATCAAAAGCACAAGAAGTTGGAAGATGCCATCTCTGAACTCGAGAAATTAGATTGAATTTGAGATTTCAAGGTTTCCCGGAGGCCGTGGAGGGATCTCCTTTCTACAGGAATGGAGTCCCAAAATTCTGGATCTACCCCCTTCCGCACACCCACTGGAAATGGAGAGGGTCCATTGCACCCTACGGAGGTGGCTGCCTGGCCAGGTTGCACCCAGGGCATTTGTCGTTACATTTCTACTGTACCAGGACACTGTCCGCATCCTCTCTGCTGCCCGAGCAAAGGGAGAGCTCAAGTACGGAGATGCCAGAATCATGATCTTTCCGGATCTTTCTCCCATACTACACAAGAGGAGGATGGCTTTCTCCCCACTGAAGAGGCTTCTGCGGCAGGCTGGCTTGGCATACGGCCTGCTGCTACCCGACGACTTTGTGGACGTACACCAAGAATGGTGATCGCACATTTGACTCTGTGTAGACGGCTGAAACATACATGAGGAAAGAACTCCCTGACTTGTTCCCGTCTACTACATCAGGAGGAACTGTCTTTTGAACTTGGATACAGTGGATAGTGAACTGTTAGAACATGAGGATACAACCAAATGACTCATAGGATCGGCTGGCTGGCTGGCTACATGGCTAGCACCATAATGACAGGCCAGGTAAAGTTGGATCATAGCTAATGTTGACTGGCTGGCTGGCTAGATGGCTAGCACCATAATGACAGGCCAGGTAAAGTTGGATCATAGCTAATGTTGACTGGCTGGCTGGCTAGATGGCTAGCACCATAATGACAGGCCAGGTAAAGTTGGATCATAGCTAATGTTGACTGGCTGGCTGGCTAGATGGCTAGCACCATAATGACAGGCCAGGTAATGTTAGATCATAGCTAATGTTGACTGGCTGGCTGGCTAGATGGCTAGCACCATAATGACAGGCCAGGTAAAGTTGGATCATAGCTAATGTTGACTGCGCTATTTAGCCAGCTCGCTAAGTTTACCAGGGTGTTACTATAGCTACAGCCACACTATGCCTGGTAGTTGCATTTTCTTTCTGGATACTTTTATTTTACCCATAGAGGTCCAGTGGGGTTTGGTTAAATAGTGATGTGGCTTTTGACTGGGTTTCAAGCCTAACTATGTAGTTTATATTACTTCAGGAATTTTTTAGCTACTATTACGTTTGCTGGCTTGTTTATTGTTAGAGATGTATGCTAGCGTCAAGTGATACCGAGGCAGGGATAAGCTACTCACTGGCTGGACACCTAACTGCCAGCTAGCTGATAGCTGGACAGTTGTGTGTGTGTGTACACGTGTATATAAATATATATAATGGGGGGTTGGGAGGGTGAACTCAGGAGGATGGTGATTGTTTAACTAATTGTCTCTATTTTATATTTGAGGGATAATAGTTATCGTCTGGTAAAGGTTTCCATTTATTCATCATAGCTTGATGTCTTTTTCCTGTGCTGCTTGGGTGCGTTTGTTTCACAGCGCAGGTTTCAGGGCTGCCTTTGGCGTTTATCTTGGCCAGGTCACAGTTGTAAATGAGAACTTGTTCCAACTGGCTTCTACCTGGTTACATAAAGGTGAAATAAAAATAAAATTAATACAAATGCTGATTGGTTGACGTTTGTGTGTGCGGGTAGGCGCTGTTGGTGACTATGAACACATCCTCTGTTGTTGTTGTTGTTGTTGTTGTTGAGACATGCTCAAGTGGGGCTAAATAGTCCAGTCATTATTGTTGCCGATGTTTGTCGCTTTGATTCAAATTGTATTTTGTGACTTGACTAACAATATATTCATGTTACAGGGAACAGTCAATGCACTTCTAATGCCATATCCATATAATTTAGAATGAACCTCTTTGGGGCGATGCAATGCATAGCAGGTACATCTAGCTTAAAGACTAGCGTCTAAGGGTATGGTTTATTAACTCCCTCAGTTGGGGAGGGGTTGGTGGGTTTGGGGTAGGGTCAGGGTATTAGCTCACCAGATGGTTACTATTTTATACTTTCTATCATTTCATTTAGTTTCTATCTTTTTCCCTCTTTCTTATTATCTTTAAAGATGTCAGCTCCTAATAACTATACGTTATTTATGACACTTAACATTAGGGTACTGTAATTAATTTTAATTACAGTACTCTCCCGAGTGGCGCAGTGGTCTAAGGCTGTGCTACTAGAGATCCTGGTTCGAATCCAGGCTCTGTCGTAGCCGGCCGCGACCGGGAGACCCATGGGGCGACGCACAATTGGCCCAGCGTCGTCCAGGGTAGGGGAGGGAATGGCCGGCAGGGATGTAGCTCAGTTGGTGGAGCCGCCGTTTGCAACGCCAGGGTTGTGGGTTCGATTCCCACAGGGGGCGAGTATGAATTTTTAATTTTTTTATTATAATAATAATAATGTATGCACTCACTAACTCTGGATTAGAGCGTCTGCTAAATGACAAAAATAAAAAATAAAATAAAAATGTAATACTCAGGGAGAAAAAGGTGTAGATTCACGTGCAGAGCGCGGCAGGTGTTTATTACGCCTTTACAGAAGACAGGAATCGTGGTCACAGGCAGGCAATGGTCATACACAGGTAGGCAAACAGGCAGGATGTAACGATCCCGAGCGGTCTGAGTCGGGTCCTGTCTGGTGGCGAGTGTTTCTGGTCGTAGCTCCTGTTTCCCGAGGATTCGAACGCTCCCGGGAGCGCTCTTGTTTCCGGCACCTGCTTCCCATCAGCAATCGGCACACCTGGGCCTAATCATCACCCTTCTTAGGGTCTGGCCCAACATCCAGTTCCTGCCGGATCGTTAGCCATGAACAGTATGTTTTGCCGGCGTATCAGCCTCAGTACTAGAGTTAGTTTTTGTTGTTTTGTTGCACCCTGTTGACCTGCCTGGTACTTACCTCCGTTTTTGTTCTCCCCACAGTCACTGCCCCGGAACCTCTACCCAACCTCTGCCTGATGGTCGGCGGCTGCCGAGCCATCATCGGATCAACCACTGGACCCTCTACAACTCCTCCACGCCACCCGCTCTGTTCCCTGGATTATTTCCCTTCACCCTTGGTTCAGTAAATAAACACTCACCTTTTGACACCACTTACCTTGTCCTGGTCTGCTTCTGGGTTCTGGCTTAGTAAACCGTGACAGAACGATCCGGCCAGTAATGAACCCAGCGGACCTGGACTCTGTTCGCCATGCTATTACCCAGCAGGAGAAGATGTTGGGTCATCATAGCACGGTACTACAGGAGATCGCGTTGTCAGTTCGGAACCTTTCTACCGGTCTGACGGAGGTCCAGAACCAACGCAAGTGGCCGGTGGAGGATCCACTACGGTTTCATCCACCTCGCCTGCCGCTTCTGAAGCTGTGGCCATCCGTGAGCCCAAGGTTCCGACGCCGGATAAATATGAGGGGGGAGCTGGGAAGATGCCGTTCCTTCCTTATGCAGTGTGGACTAGTGTTCATCTACAGCCCTACTCTTATGCCACAGACAAGGCTAGGATAGCCTTTGTGATTGAGTTGCTGCGTGGTCGTGCGCTGGAGTGGGCTTCAGCCGTTTGGGAACGACAGGATCCCTGCATGGCTTCATACCAGGGGTTCACGGCCGAGATGAGGAAGCTCTTCGACCATTCCGTCCGAGGGAGGGACGCAGCTAGCGCCTGTTTTCGCTTCGCCAAGGAACTCGCAGCGTGGCCGACTTCGTGATTGAGTTCAAGACGTTGGCTGTGGAGAGTGGGTGGAACGAGGAGTCTCTGCAAGCGGCCTTACCAGGGTCTGTCGGAGCAGCTCAAGGATGAGTTGATCTCCTATCCGGAGCCTGAGTGACCTGGACAGCTTGGTAGCCTTGTCCATTCGGGGTGGATAATCGAGTCCGAGAGCGAAGGAGGGAGAAGCAATGTGGGTCCGTCCAATCGATCAGTTTCTCAGTTCCCAGTCGGGTCGGGTGGTGGACCAGAACACATCGATCATTCTCCACCACAGTGGATTAGTGGAGAGGTCCTCTCTCCCGATTCGGAACCCATGCAAGTGGGGCGGCACGGGTTAACCAAGGAGGAGCGTCAACATAGACGTAAGACCAACTGCTGCCTCTACTGTGGTAGCTCGGGACATTACATCTCCACTTGTTCCCGGCGGTCGTCAAACTGCCCGGCTCGTAAAGTTGGGAGGACTTTTAGCGAGCCAGTTTCAACCTCTCAGTACCTCTGTCAGACCCCGCTTCCCGGCTACCCTGGTGAACAGGAATCAGAGCTTAGCGCTTAACGCTTTTATCGATTCAGGTGCCGGCGGAAGCTTTCTTGATGCCGAAGTTGGTGGAACAGCTGGGGCTTTCCAAGGAGCAATTGCCGGAAGCCATTGAAGCGACCACTCTGAACGGCAGTAGTCTGGCACGTATCACGATGAGGACTGAACCGGTTAAGATGCGGTTGTCAGGGAATCATTCTGAGATGATTTCATTTTTCATTCTGCCGTCTTCCCATGTTCCTCTGGTCCTTGGATACCCCTGGCTGAAGGAACACAATCCCACGTTCGATTGGGTGACGGGGCAAGGTAACGAGTTGGAGCCTGGATTGTCATGCTAACTGTCTCAAGACTGCCTGCCCCCATTCGGTTCCCAGTCAGGTGATTGAGGCTAAACCTCCAGATTTGTCCCTGGTTCCCGAGACATATCACGATTTGGGGGAGGTTTTCAGTAAGCAGAAGGCTCTGTCACTCCCTCCCCACCGACCATATGATTGTGCCATCAACCTGGTCCCTGGACCTGTCTACCCCAAGGGAAGGTTATACAGTATCTCCCGACCTGAACGTGAGGCGTTGGAGACCTACATCAAGGAGTCCCTAGCTGCTGGTCTCGTTCGTCCCTCGTCATCACCCCTGGGGGCAGGATTCTTCTTTGTGGGTAAGAAGGATGGCTCTCTTCGACCATGTATTGACTATCGGGGTTGAATGACATCACGGTCAAGAACAAGTATCCCCTGCCCTTGATGAGTTCTGCCTTCGACTCCTTACAGGGTGCTACGGTGTTCACCAAGTTAGACCTACGCAATGCGTATCACCTGGTCCGGATCAGAGAGGGGGACGAGTGGTTGACGGGTTTCAATACACCGATGGGGCACTTCGAGTATCAGGTGATGCCGTTTGGACTGACCAATGCTCCAGCGGTATTCCAGAGTATGGTGAACGAACGTCCTGAGAGATATGATCGGTCTCTTCGTGTTTGTTTACCTGGATGACATTCTGATCTTCTCGAAGGAACCTTCCGACCACGTCCAGCATGTCCGGCAGGTTCTGCAGCGATTGTTGGAGAATCGCCTGTTCGTGAAGGCCGAGAAGTGCGAGTTTCACGCCCACACAACATCCTTTCTCGGGTACATCATCTCCAGGGGAGAGATTAGGATGGACCAGGAGAAGGTTAGAGCGGTTCTGGAATGGGCCCAGCCCGGTACGAGATTGCAGCTCCAGAGATTTTTGGGGTTTGCGAATTTCTACCGCAGATTCATCCGGGATTACAGCCGTGTGGCCGCTCCATTAACTGCCTTGACTCCAGCATCAGGACCTTCAAGTGGAATCCGGAGGCGGATCGGCGTTTCTGGATTTGAAGAGGCGATTCACCAACGCACCGATTCTCTCTCAACCGGACACGGCCCGTCAGTTCGTTGTTGAAGTGGACGCGTCTGATGTGGGAGTTGGCGCCATCCTGTCGCAGCGATGCTCCACGGACAGTAAACTCCATCCCTGCGCCTACTACTCTAGTCGCCTTTCACCTGCGGAGAGGAATTACGATGTGGGTAACCGGGAGCTTCTCGCGGTGAAACTTGCCTTGGAGGAGTGGCGCCACTGGTTGGAGGGGGCGGAGCAACCGTTTATTGTCTGGACTGACCACAAGAATCTTGCTTACGTGCAATCGGGCGAAACGTCTCAACTCCCGTCAGGCCAGGTGGCGTTGTTTTTCGGACGATTCAAGTTTGTCCTGACGTTCGACCTGGGTCTAAGAACGGCAAGGCGGGACGCCTTGTCCCGGATGTTCTCCAAGACGGAGGAGAGTGGGTCCAAGACCGAGACTATTCTCCCCCGGAACTGCGTCGTGGGAGCAGTCATGTGGAAGATTGAGGAGGAGGTGCTGGCGGCCCTTCGACTCAGCCCGGTCCCGGTAACGGTCCACCGGTCGGTTGTTTGTGCCTGAGTCGGTTCGTCCTGCTGTTCTCAAGTGGTCCCACGCCAGTAAGATGGCTTGTCACCCTGGCGTGGCCTCGGACTATGGCGTTTCTTCGCAGACGTTTTTGGTGGCCTGCCATGGCCGAGGATACTCGGGGTTTTGTTGCTGCCTGTCCAGTGTGTGCGCAGAATAAGAGTACCAATCGGCCCAGCTCTGGACTACTTCACCCCCTTCCTATTCCCCGCGTCCATGGTCGCACCTGGCCCTGGACTTCCGCCACGGGGTTGCCCGCTTCTGAGGGGAACACGGTCGTTCTGACTATCGTGGACAGATTCAGCAAGTTCGCCCACTTTGTGCCGATTGCCAAGCTTCCCTCTGCCTCGAGACGTCCCGAGATCCTGGTTAGGGGAGGTTTTCAGGGTCCACGGTTTGCCCAGTGATATCGTTTCCGACCGTGGCCCTCAGTTTACCTCTGCTGTCTGGAAGTCCTTCTGTTCGGCCATTGAGCTACAGTCAGTCTCACATCTGGTTTTCACCCCCAATCCAATGGTCAGGCGGAGAGAGCCAACCAGAAGATGGAATCCACGCTACGCTGTCTGGTCTCTTCCAACCCCACCTCCTGGGCCTCTCAGTTGCCTTGGGTTGAGTATGCCCACAATACTCTCCCACATCTGCCACTGGGATGTCTCCCTTCCAGTGCCTGTATGGCTACCAACCTCCCCTGTTCCCTTCTCAGGAAAAGGAGCTCTCAGTGCCTTCTGTTCAGGCCCACATTCGTTTGCCACCGGACCTGGCATCGGGCCAGAAAGGCACTCCTTAGAGGTTCGGACCGGTATCAGCTCCAGGCGAATCGTCGCGGATCCCCGCTCCCACCTATACCATCGGGAGATAGGGTTTGGTTGGCCACACGGGATCTTCCGTTACGGACTGAGTCTAGGAAGTTGTTACCGAAGTTCATTGGTCCGTTTGTGGTGGAGAAGGTGATCAATCCAGTGGCAGTTCGACTCAAACTACCGAGGACGCTCAGAGTCCATCCCACCTTTCATGTCTCCTGCCCAAGCCTGTCCCTCCTCAGTCCTCTGTTGCCTCCTCCGCCTCCTCCTCCTCCTCCTCGGATGATCGGAGGTGGTCCTGCCTACACGGTGCGGCGCATCATGGATTCCCGACGGCGGGGCCGGGGTTTCCAGTATCTCGTGGACTGGGAGGGTATGGTCCTGAGGAGAGGAGTTGGATTCCCGGCGACAGGTCCTAGATCCGGATCTCATCAGGGACTTCTACCGCCTCCATCCTGGCGCTCCGGGGAGTCCGCCCGGTGGCGTCTCGTCGGAGGGGGGTACTGTAACGATCCCGCGGTCTGAGTCGGGTCCTGTCTGGTGGCGAGTGTTTCTGGTCGTAGCTCCTGTTTCCCGAGGATTCGAGAACGCTCCGGGGAGCGCTCTTGTTTCCGCACCTGCTTCCCATCAGCAATCGCACACCTGGGCCTAATCATCACCCTTCTTAGGGTCTGGCCCAACATCCAGTTCCTGCCGGATCGTTAGCCATGAACAGTATGTTTTGCCGACGTATCAGCCTCAGTACTAGAGTTAGTTTTTGTTGTTTTGTTGCACCCTGTTGACCTGCCTGGTACTTACCTCCGTTTTTGTTCTCCCCACAGTCACTCGCCCGGAACCTCTACCCAACCTCTGCCTGATGGTCGGCGGCTGCCGAGCCATCATCGGATCAACCACTGGACCCTCTACAACTCCTCCACGCCGCCGCTCTGTTCCCTGGATTATTTCCCTTCACCCTTGGTTCAGTAAATAAACACTCACCTTTTGACACCACTTACCTTGTCCTGGTCTGCTTCTGGGTTCTGGCTTAGTAAACCGTGACACAGGAGAATCAAAACTAGGACTGAATGCTATAACTGGTTCTCACAAACGAGCTAGGAAAAGGCTTAGTAGAGTCAAAACAAACAATACCTCACAAGGCACAAACAGAATGAACTGAACTAAATAAGGAGCTGATGAGACCAGGTGAACTAACACAGGTGAAATCAATGAACAAAAATGAAAGACAGGGCTACGTTCAAGAACACAAAGAAACAGGGCTATGTTCAAGAACACAAAGAAACAGGGCTACGTTCAAGAACACAAAGAAACAGGGCTACGCTTCAAGAACACAAAGAAACAGGGCTACGTCCCAATAACACAAGGTGAACTGAGAAAATAAATACAGAACCTTAAATTGATTACATAGATCACACAGAAGAGAGGTTAATATGTTCATTAAATGATGTTTTCTATGTGGAAGGTTTACCCTGTGTATGAGATTAAAATGTATCAGCTGGTGATTAGGATTGTTAGATGAACCCACTAAGTTCCTGATGAACTCAACTGGTGAGCCTCTTTAGCAGCTAGTTCCATGGACACACTGATTTCAATGTCCTTTGCCAAGGTCAGATGACTTTCAGTCAACAGTCTCTTTTGTGTAGCTTCACTCCGTATCCCACATACTAGTCTGTCTCTAATGATGTCATTTAGAACAGCATTAAACTCAGTGTTCTGGTAGTTTCTTTAATGCAGCAGCAAACATTGTTACTGATTCTCCCTCTTCCTGATGTCTCCTGTGGAACCTGAACCTTTCAGCATTAACTAGTGGTTCTGGTGAAAATGTCCTTTAAATATCTCCACAATATCCCCATACGTCTTATTACCTGTTCTGTCTGGCTGTAGCAGGCTGCCTAGTAAATTAAATGTCTTTGGCCCCATTACACTAAAACATGGAGGCACAATGTTGTCCTCATCCATGTCATTTACAAGAACAAAATATTCAAACTGTTCTTCATATGAGCTCCACTGTTCAATACTTTTATCAAACTGTCCAATGTTTCCATCAATTCCAATAATTGTTCATTTCTCAATTAGCTCCTGATTGCTCACTCACTTCAATATTGTCCTCAACCAAAGCAATATTTTCCTCAGTCATGTGATCTTCATTCATTTCACTCACTGACGTTTCCTCCTAAATTCGCTCATTTTGCAGGAAACAGGAATCAGTTCAACCATTTATCTGGAACGTGATCATCTCAACACATACAAACCCCCATGATGCTCTGCAGCACAACCCCAATATACAACAAATACATACATAAGTAAATGGACACTAAACAAAACTCATAGAGGAATTTAAATGTTCAGTTGTAGAAAGTAGGGCCATGGGATAGGGTCAGAAAGGACAGTATATTTGATAACTGGTTACAGAGGTGACATAACAAGCATAAGGTCCATTATAACACAGTGAAGTAGAGATGGGAGCTAAAAGCAGACATGGACAGTGAGACGGTGTGAGGAGGTCAGGGGTGAAACACTAGATCAGGACAGGTAGAAATGGCAGGGTTGAAATAGACACAGAGACACATTCTGATCATGGCACAGACCTGACCTGAGACACCCAAACAGAAGATGCCATAGCAAAGTCCTGTCCAGTAGGCTATATGGGATTTCCTTTCATCAAAATCCAACACATGGAAATATGTCCAGTGTGTGTGTGTGTGTGTCCAGTGTGTGTGTCCTGTGTGTGTGTGTGTCAGGTGTGTGTGTCCAGTGTGTATGTGTGTGTGTGTGTGTGTCCAGTGTGTATGTGTGTGGGTCCAGTGTGAGTGTGTGTGTGTGTGTGTGTCCAGTGTGTGTGTGTCCAGCGTATGTGTGTGTGTCCAGTGTGTGTGTCCAGTGTGTGTGTGTGTTTGTGTGTGTCCAGTGTGTGTGAGTGTGTGTGTCCAATGTGTGAGGTGTGTGTCCAGTGTGTGGAATGTGTGTGTAAGTGTGTATGTGTGTGTGTCCAGTGTCTGTGTGTGTGTCCAGTGTGTGTGAGTGTGTGTGTCCAGTGTTTGTGTCCAGTGTGTGTGTGTGTCCAGTGTGTGTGAGTGTGTGTGTCCAGTGTGTGTGTGTGTCCAGTGTGTGTGTGTGTCCTGTGTGTGTGTGTGTCAGGTGTGTGTGTGTCGAGTGTGTGTGTGTGTGTCCAGTGTGTGTGTCCTGTGTGTGTGTGTGTGTCAGGTGTGTGTGTGTCCAGTGTGTATGTGTGTGTGTCGTGTGTGTCCAGTGTGTATGTGTGTGGGTCCAGTGTGAGTGTGTGTGTGTGTGTGTGTCCAGTGTGTGTGTGTCCAGTGTATGTGTGTGTGTCCAGTGTGTGTGTCCAGTGTGTGTGTCCAGTGTGTGTGTGTGTGTTTGTGTGTGTCCAGTGTGTGTGAGTGTGTGTGTCCAGTGTGTGCGTGTGTGTGTGTGTCCAGTGTGTGTGTGTGTGTGTGTGTGTCCAGTGTGTGTGTGTGTGTCCTGTGTGTGTGTCCTGTGTGTGTGTGTGTCAGGTGTGTGTGTGTCCAGTGTGTGTGTGTCCTGTGTGTGTGTCAGGTGTGTGTGTGTGTGTCCAGTGTGTGTCCTGTGTGTGTGTCCTGTGTGTGTGTGTGTGTCAGGTGTGTGTGTGTGTGTGTCCAGTGTGTGTGTGTGTCCTGTGTGTGTGTGTGTGTGTCAGGTGTGTGTGTGTGTCCAGTGTGTGTGAGTGTGTGTGTCCAGTGTGTGTGTGTGTGTGTGTTCCAGTGTGTGTCCTGTGTGTGTGTCCTGTGTGTGTGTCCTGTGTGTCAGATGTGTGTGTGTCCAGGTTGTATGTGTGTGTGTCCTGTGGGTGTGTTTCCAGTGTGTGTATGTGTGTGTGTCCAGTGTGTATGAGTGTGTATCCTGTGTGTGTGTGTGTGTGTGTTTTGTCCAGTGTGTGTGTGTGTGTGTGTGTGTGTGTGTCCAGTGTGTGTGTCCAGTGTGTGTCCTCTGTGTGTGTGTGTGTGTGTGTCCAGTGTGTGTGTGTCAGTGTGTGTGTGTTCAGTGTATGTGTGTGTGTCCAGTGTGTGTGTGTGTCCAGAGTGTGTGTGTGTCCAGAGTGTGTGTGTGTCCATTGTGTGTGTGTGTCCAGTGTGTTGGTGTGTTTGTCCAGTGTGTGTCCAGTGTGTGTGTGTGTGATCAATGTGTGTGTGTCCTGTGTGTGTGTGTGTGTGTGTGTGTGTGTGTGTGTGTGTGTGTGTGTGTGTGTCCAGTGTGTGTTTGTCCGGTGTGTGTGTGTTCAGTGTGTTTGTTCAGTGTGTGTGTGTGTGTGTGCATCAAGTGTGTGTGTGTGTCAGTGTGTGTGTCCAGTGTGTGTGTGTGTTCAGTATGTGTGTGTCCAGTGTGTGTGTGTGTTCCAGTGTGTGTGTGTGTCCAGTGTGTCAGTGTGTGTGTGTGTGTGTCCAGTGTGTGTGTGTGAATCTAGTGTGTGTGTGTGTGTGTGTGTGTCCAGTGTGTGTCCTGTGTGTGTGTCCAGTGTTTGTGTGTTTAGTGTGTGTGTGTTCCCAGTGTGTGTGTGTGTACCATGGTTATTATTTACAGGGACACTGAGGAGTCAACATGAACCCCAAACCCTGGATAGAGGGGCTCAGTGAATGTGGAGTGGAATGTGTTCAGGTGGGTCAGTGTGTCGGAGGAGACTCTGTAGAAGGACAGAGTGCCGGCTGGCCAGTCCAGATACACTCTACTCTGTGGGAGCTGGAGGAGGGGACGTCTATGGTAGTGGACTTATTATTGTGCCTGGCTCTGTAACTGTTGTCAGAGCAGATCAGACTCCAGGACTTGTCATTGTATCCAATCCCACAGTCACTACCCCTCCTCTCCTCCTGATTCCTTTATAGCCACTCCCTATATCAGCCCCCTCTCCCACTCCACACTACCTCCCAGTAACAGCGTCCAGTCAGACCCTCTCTACACAGCACCTGTCTCAGTCCTCAAATCTCTTGGGTGATCAGGATACGGCTGCTCCTCTCTCCTCCATGTCACCTTTCTGTTCTCCTCCAGACAGAGAGAGGCGTCTGTTTACTATGTTTGGGTCCAGTGTGAGATCACAGACATCTGATGGATGAAACCAGACACAATATTAGAAATCATCATCATTCACATTAGAATGTTAACTCACTTTTCACTAATTCATTTAATGTAGATGTTTCTAGGTATCAAAAGGAGAAGTTAAGGTAACTTGAGACATGATCATATGTTATACTGTATGGTAATATAAAACACACTTATTCCCATTAATTACACACACACATACACAGACAAACACATCCTGAACAAACACACACGAACACACACACACACACACACATTTCTAAAGTAACACGAACACGTACACACACACACACTGACACACACATTGTCAAAGCAACTCTTTGTAAACTTTGGAGTCCCTGATTTGTGCTTTTGTAGAACTACAGCTGATATTTAATATGACCAAGTAAGTAATGATGGTGGTCTTTGACTTTGACTTCACTTGAATTAAGACTTATTCTTAGTCATATTCTTCACAGCAGTCAACACTCACATTTTCTAAGTCCAGGTTTCATTGTGTTCTCTCCAACATGTTCCACACTGTAGCGGTAAGCAGAAGAACAGACAGTCATTGAGGGATACACCTGAACTCTCAAACACACACACACACACACACACACACACACACACACACACACACACACACACACACACACACACACACACACACACACACACACACACACACACACACACACACACACACACACACACACACACACACACGACACGCACACACCACACACACACACACACACACACACACACACACACACACACACACACACACACACACACACACACACACACACACTCACACACACTGGACACACACACACACTGGACACACACACACACATACACACACACACACACACACACTGGACACACATATACACTGGACACACACACACACAGTCTTTATATAACTTAGTCCAAGTGGTGGTCAGAATGTTTGTCTTAACTAGCCTGATAACTCCAACATGTCTGATATGAACATTGACATAAACCCTCTACATACTTGAGTTTCTCCAGTCTCCAGTGTGGATCCTCCAGGGTCCAGCAGAGAGCAGTCTGACTCCTGGAGTCTCCTGGGTGATTGTAGCTCAGGTCCAGCTCTCAGGTGTGAGGGGTTTGACTTCAGAGCTGAGACCAGAGAAGCACAGCCTTCCTCTGTGACTAGACAGCCTGACAGCCTGCAAAGAGTCAAATCATATTAAAACCACACTGCTATTCTTTGGTGGTCAAAATAGTGGCAGTATATTTTTTCAACATATTCAGATATATCAGTGTCCTGAAACCTGTCATATCTATTCATAAATGGGTGTTTCATTATTAGAAATGACAAATTATCAAAGTATTGCTTGTAGATAGAAAAATGCATTTGACAAATATTTGAGTAGACTGACCGGAGCAGTTGTCAGTCAAAAAGCACTGTCAGTCAAAAGACAGACAGTGAGGTATCAGATTTAGATTGTATTGAGTATACAGTCCACACCATATCTATTTTCACAGTAAAGCTAACATTTTAAATGTGGCTCTATACTCCAGCATTTTGGATTTGAGATCAAATGTTTCATATGAGGTGACAGTATATAATGTCACCTTTATTTGAGGGTATTTTAATACATATCTGTTTCACCGTTTAGAAATAAATCATTGTATGTATCTAGTCCCCCCATTTGACGAAGTCAAACGTATTCTGACCATTTCACTTACAGTGTATTAAAGTAGTCAAAAGTTGAGTATTTGGTCCCAAACTCGTTGGTTGCATTTGCAGGTTGTTTTGGTTGTGTTTTGGGTTATGTTTTGTCCGATAGTAACTGAATGGTGGATGATGACTGGAGTAATTTTCTGTCTAAGTGAGTAGATAACATGTTTCTAAACACTACTAAATTAATCCTGATGATCCCATGATTAATACAAATCATGAATGAATCATGAATAATAATGCCTAATTGCCTAATATGAAACATTCTATCTGAAATCCAAAATGCTGGAGCATAGCACCAAATGTAAAACTGTAAGCTTCACTGTCCAAACACATATGGTGTGGACTATGTGTGCCTGGTAAACACATGAGGATCTGGTGAACAGTTATCACTTGTTGACCAACTACAGGAATACTGACCTCAGAGTCTCAAGTTTACATTGGGGATTCCCCAGTCCAGCAGAGAGCAGCTTCACTCCTGAATCCTTCAGGTCATTGTTACTCAGATCCAGCTCTCAGGTGTGAGGGGTTTGACTTCAGAGCTGAGACCAGAGAAGCACAGCCTCTGTCTGTGACTAGACAGCCTGACAGCCTGCAAGAATAAAATCCTATTAAAATCACACTGCTATATGTTTGTTCAACATTTTCAGATACATCAGAGTCCTGAAACCTGGAATATCTATTCATATATGTATATACAGTTGAAGTCGGAAGTTTACATACACCTTAACCAAATACATTCAAACTCCGTTTTTCATCATTCCTGATATTTAATCGTAGTAAAGATTCCCTGTCTTAGGTCAGTTAGGATCACCACTTTATTTTAAGAATGTGAAATGTCAGAATAATAGTAGAGAGAATGATTTATTTCAGCTTTTATTTCTTTCATCACATTCCCAGTGGGTCAGAAGTTTACCTACACTCAATTAGTATTTGGTAGCATTGTCTTTAAATTGTTTAACTTGGGTCAAACGTTTCGGGTAGCCTTCCACAAGCTTCCCACAATAAGTTGGGTGAATTTTGGCCCATTCCTCCTGACAGAGCTGGTGTAACTGAGTCAGGTTTGTAGGCCTCCTTGCTCGCACACGCTTTTTCAGTTCTGCCCACACATTTTCTATAGGATTGAGTTCAGGGCTTTGTGATGGCTACTCCAATACCTTGACTTTGTTGTCCTTAAGCCATTTAGCCACAACTTTGGAAGTATGCTTGGGGTCATTTTCCATTTGGAAGACCCATTTGCGACCAAGCTTTAACTTCCTGACTAATGTCTTGAGATGTTGCTTCAATATATCCACATAATATTTTCCTTCCTCATGATGCCATTTATTTTGTGAAGTGCACCAGTCCCTCCTGCAGCAAAGCACCCCCACAGCATGATGCTGCCACCCCTGTGCTTCATGGTTGGGATGGTGTTCTTCGGCTTGCAAGCATCCCCCTTTTTCCTCCAAACATAACAATGGTCATTATGGCCAAACAGTTATATTTTTGTTTCATCAGACCAGAGGACATTTCTCAGAAAAGTACGATCTTTGTCCCAATGTGCAGTTGCAAACCGTAGTCTGGCTTTTTTATGGCGGTTTTGGACGATTGGCTTCTTCCTTGCTGAGCAGCCTTTCAGGTTATGTCGATATAGGACTTGTTTTACTGTGGATATAGATACATTTATACATGTTTATATAGGCCTCCTGTACCTCAGTTGGTAGAGCATGGCGCTTGCAACGCCAGGGTTGTGGGTTCGATTCCACGGGGGGCCAGTATGAAAAATGTATGCACTCACTAACTGTAAGTCGCTCTGGATAAGAGCGTCTGCTAAAATGTAAATATAGGACTTGTTTTACTGTGGAAATAGATACTTTTGTACCTGTTTCCTCCAGCATCTTCACAAGGTCCTTTGCTGTTGTTCTGGGATTGATTTGCACTTTTCGCACCAAAGTACGTTAATCTCTAGGAGACAGAACACATCTCCTTCCTGAGCAGTATGACGGCAGCGTGGTCCCATGGTGTTAATACTTGCGTACTATTGTTTGTACAGATGAACGTGGTACCTTCAGGCATTTGGAAATTGCTCCCAAGGATGAACCAGACTTGTGGAGGTCTACAATTCTATTTCTGAGGTCTTTGCTGATTTCTTTTGATTTTCCCATGATGTCAAGCAAAGAGGCACTGAGGTTGAAGGTAGGCCTTGAAATACATCCACAGGTACACCTCCAATTGACTCAAATTATGTCAATTAGCCTATCAGAAGCTTCTAAAGCCATGACATCATTTTCTGGAATTTTCCAAGCTGTTTAAAGGGCACAGTCAACTTAGTGTATGTAAACTTCTGACCCACTAGAATTGTGATGAAGTGAATTATAAGTGAAATAATCTGTCTGTAAACAATTGTTGGAAAAATTACTTGTGTCATGCACAAAGTAGATGTCCTAACCGACTTGCCAACACTAGAGTTTGTTAAAAAGAAATGTGTGGAGTGGTTGAAAAACAAGTTTTAATGACTCCAACCTAAGTGTATGTTAACTTCCGACTTCAACTGTATAATCTACCAGTCAAAAGTTTGAACACACCTACTCATTCAAATGTAATTTTACATTTAAAACTAATTTTTACATTGTAGAAGAAGAGACTTGCTTGGGCCAAGAAACATGAGCAATGGACATTAGACCTGTGGACATCTGTCCTTTGGCCTGGAGTCCAAATTTGAGATTGTTGGTTCCAACCGCCGTGTCTTTGTGAGACGTAGTGTGGGTGAACGGATGATCTCGGCATGTGTAGTTCCCACCGTGAAGCACGGAGGAGGAGGTGTTATGGTGTGGGAGTTGCTTTGCTGGTGACACTGACTGTGATTTATTTAGAATTTAACCAGCATGGCTACCACAGCCTTCTGCAGCGATACGCCATCCCATCTGGTTTGGGCTTAGTGGGACTATCATTTGTTTTTCAACAGGACAATGACCCAACACACCTCCAGGCTGTGTAAGGGCTATTCTACCAAGAAGGAGAGTGATGGAGTGCTGCATCAGATGACATGGCCTCCACAATCACCCGACCTCAACCCAATTGAGATGGTTTGGGATGAGTCGGACGGCAGAGTGAAGGAAAAGCAGCCAACAAGTGTTCAGCATATGTGGGAACTCCTTCAAGACCGTTGGAAAAGCATTCCAGGTGAAGCTGGTTGAGAGAATGCCAAGAGTGTGCAAAGCTGTCATCAAGGCAAAGGGTGGCTATTTGAAGAATCTCAAATATATTTTCATTTGTTTAACACTTCTTTGGTTACTACATGATTCCATATGTGTTATTTCAAAGTTTTAATGTCTTCACTATTATTCTACAATGTAAAAATTGTAAAAATAAAGAAAAACCCTTGAATGAGTAGATGTGTCCAAACGTTTGACAGATACTGTATATATAAATGAATGAATGTATCATTATTAACAGTATATAACATGTTTCTAAACACTATTCAATTAATCCTTGTGTGTGTGTGTCTCAGTGTGTGTGTGTCTCCAGTGTGTGTGTGTCTGTCCAGATATGTGTGTGTGTTGGTCCAGTGTGTGTGTTGTGTCGTGTGTGTGTGTCCAGTGTGTGTGTGTGTCCTGTGTGTGTGTGTGTGTCGTGTGTGTCCTGTGTGTGTGTGTTCATTGAGTGATACAGGAATACTGACCTCAGAGTCTCCAGTTTACAGTGGGGATTCCCCAGTCCAGCAGAGAGCAGCTTCACTCCTGAATCCTTCAGGTCATTGTAGCTCAGGTCCAGCTCTCTCAGGTGTGAGGGGTTTGACTTCAGAGCTGAGACCAGAGAAGCACAGCCTTCCTCTGTGACTAGACAGCCTGACAGCCTGACAAACCAAAAACCACACTGCTATTCTTGGTTTGAGTATTTCTTTCTAAGTGAGTAGATAACATGATTCTAAACACTACTAAAGTAATCCTGATGATGACATGATTGAGAAGAATCATGAATGAATCATGAATAATAATGAATGAGAAAGTTACAGAGGCTACAACAAAACACGCTAACCTCTCACCATTACCCTCAAATAAAAGGTGACATTCTCTAATGAAACATTCTATCTGAAATCCAAATTGCTGGAGCATAGCACCAAATGTAAAACTGTAAGCTTCACTGTCCAAACACATATGGTGTGGACTATGTGTGCCTGGTAAACACATGTGGATCTGGTGAACAGTTATCACTTGTTGACCAACTACAGGAATACTGACCTCAGAGTCTCCAGTTTACAGTGGGGATTCTCCAGGACAGCAGAGAGCAGCTTCAATCCTGAATCCTTCATGACATTGTTACTCAGATCCAGCTCTCTCAGGTGTGAGGGGTTTGACCTCAGAGCTGAGACCAGAGAAGCACAGCCTTCCTCTGTGAGTCCACAGAATGAGAGCCTGCAAAGACATCATCATGATTTCACAAACACACTGTTAAGTTAACACCAGTAGTGTAGAAGGACAATGGCAGATGCATTTGGTTTATTCTCTTAAACAACATATATATTAATCTTCTGTCTCCTAGAATTGCATGGTCATATTGTTATACTAATGTGAACACCAATGCACTGATTCAGTAAGTTTTTCAATTTAATATTATACATTATATACATATTATAATACATATATTTCTCTAAACTGAATATTTCTTCCTGATGATTAGTACTTAAATGTCATTTTATGTACTCACAGAGCAGCTCTGGAGGCTTTGACCACTGGCAGCAGCCTTAGAAGACCTTCCTCTGATCTGGAGTATTTCTTCGGGTCAAACACATCCAGCTCCTTTTCTGAAGTCAGCAACACAAAGACCAGAGCTGACCACTGTGCAGGTGACAGTACTTCTTCTGAGAGACTTCCTGATCTAAGGAAGCTTTGGATCTCCTCCACTAGAGAATGGTCATTCAGTTCATTCAGACAGTGGAACAGATTGATGCACCTCTCTGGAGAGGGATTCTCTCTGATCTTCTCCTTGATGTACTTGACTGTTTCTTCATGGCTCTGTGAGCTGCTTCTTGTCTTTGTCAGTAGACCTCGTAAGTACTTCTGATTGGACTCCAGTGAGAGGCCCAGAAGGAAGCGGAGGAACAGGTCCAGGTTTCCCGTCTCACTTTGTAAGGCTTTATCCACAGCACTCTTGTAGACAGTGACTTCAGTAACTTGAGGTTCGGCCATTAGATTCTCATTGTTGTTGATGAATGAGAGGAACACATATACAGCAGCCAGAAACTCCTGAATGCTCAGATGCACGAAGCAGTACACCTTGTCCTGGTACAGCACACATTCCTCTTTAAAGAGCTGTGTGCACAATCCTGAGTACACTGAGGCTTCATTGACATCAATGCCAGCCTCTTTCAGGTCTTCTTCATAGAAAATCAGATTGCCATTCATAAGCTGTTGAAAAGCCAGTTTTCCCAGTGACAGAATGATCTCTTCATTCCAGTGTGGACCTGTCTCTTCTTTCCCAAGATACTTTTCATTCTTCTGTTTGGTATGAAACACCACAAGGTGTGAGTACATCTCAGTCAGAGTCTTGGGCATCTCTTCTCTCTTGTGTGTACTCAGCATGTGTTCAAGGACTGTTGCAGAAATCCAACAGAAGGCTGGAATGTGGCACATGATGTGGAGGCTCCTTGATGTCTTTATGTGTGAGATGATTCTGCTGGCCAGGTCCTCATCACTGAATCTCTTCCTGAAGTACTCCTCCTTCTGTGGGTCATTTAACCCTCGTACCTCTGTCACCTGGTCAACACACCCTGAAGGGATCTGATTGGCTGCTGCAGGTCGGGTAGTTATCCAGAGGGAGAGCAGAGGGAAAGCAGATTTCCCTTAATGAGATTTGTCAGCAGAACATCCACTGAGGTTGACTCTGTGACGTCAAAACAAATCTTGTTCTTCTGGAAGTCTAGGGGCAGTCGGCACTCATCCAGACCATCAAAGATGAACAGAACTTTGTACTTGTCGTAGTTGGAGATTCTTGATTCTTTGGTTTCCATTGAGAAGTGATTGAGAAGTTCAATCAAAGTGTGTTTTTCATTTTTCATCAAATTCAGCTCCCGAAAAGGGAATGAAAATACAAATTGGACATCCTGATTTGCTTTTCCTTCAGCCCAGTCCAAAATGAACTTCTGCACAGAGACTGTTTTTCCAATGCCAGCGACTCCCTTTGTTAGCACAGTTCTGCTAAGTTTGTATTGTCCAGTTAAGGGTTTGAAGATGTCGTTACATTTGATTGCAGTCTCTGGTCTTGCTTGTTTCCTGGTTGTTGTCTCAATCTGTCTCAGCTCATGTTCATTATTGACCTCTCCTGTTCCACCCTCTGTGATGTAGAGCTCTGTGTAGATCTTATTGAGAAGTGTTGGGTTTCCTTGTTTAGCGATCCCCTCAAATACACATTGAAACTTCTTCTTTAGATTAGATTTGAGTTCACGTTGGCAAATCACAGCAAGCTCATCTGAATCTAGAAATAACACAGAGGATATTAATATTACGTCTGTTTAATGCCTCCAGTATTCTAGGACTGTTATGACATTTTAAATTATAATAATTTTTCCGCTTAACTGACTGTATAAATGTGTACATTTTTTCATAATACATTACAGACTGGTGTGACTGATTATATTATTATTGGTATTCTCTCTCTCTCTCTCTCTCTCTCTCTCTCTCTCTCTCTCTCTCTCTCTCAACACAACACATTCTTCTGCTACTTGATGAGGTCACTAGGTGTTGTGTTAAGGCTGCTACAATATCATTGAGTTACACAGCTACTTTAGCTGTACTTTAGCTACAGCTTTTAAATGTTTGTTCTAAAACAGCATTCAACATGAGGCAGACAGCTCTTACTTTTCTCCAGTGTGTCAGCAAGCTCCTTCTGGTTCATTTTCCTCAGGACGTGCAGTGTGATCTTCAGAGCCCCCTCTCTGGCACTGCTCTCCTGCTTCTCATTTTCAGCATCCACCACTTCCTTATCCTGCTTCTGACTCTCAAAGCCTTCTGGGAGTTCTGGACTAAGAATCCTCTTGAACATCTTCAGCTCGTTCTTTACAAATGTTATAATATTCTCTTCAAGCAACTGAAATAAATCAAGTATATAGGTTATGCAAGAGACGAAATGCTTTCTCATTAACACATAAATGAATGATTGACAGATCAACTTCACTTGAGGTAAACAAAAACAAATGTACATAACAGGACCACATACACTGAATATGGAGGCCAGGTCTGTTTGATGACTCTGGGAAGACTGACCACTGAGAATCTCTGACTCTGATCTCTCCTGTTGGTTTCTGTGGACAAAACATGAGATTACATCTCCTCATCCAGGGAGTACACACACACACACACACACACACACACACACACACACACACACACACACACACACACACACACACACAGGCAGGGAATGTTGTGTTAGTTTAATATTGTTTCAGGACTATGAAAATGGAAAAAAGTATTAGCCTATGGATTATGAAAACAATAAAAATTAATGGGAAAATGGGAGAGGAGAAATGACTAGAGACAGTGTTGTTTAACTCACTGACCATGACCCATGAGTTCTTCTTACCTTTGTTCACTAGAAAAGTCTCCCTCTCTAAAGTTTAAAGGAGGTTCCATAGACTTGTCACTCTTCATGGACACACAGCTGGGTACAGGGGAGGCTGGTCTCTCCTGCTTGATTGGGCTTCAACACAACAGAGACAAACATTACATCTCTCATCTACTCTGAGCTCAGATGGGGAAACATAAAAAGAGTTTAATTCCAAAACGCTATATATCCATTTTCAGAAATGTTAGTAAATTAGCTTCTATTGTTTAAAAAAATTATCAAATATATGGTTGTGTTTTTTTACTAGCTAATCATGGCATGGTGTTGTTCAATAACAGACATGTGTTTCTTTAAAATCGATCAATTAATGGCTTCATTTCAGAGAGACAAATGTTTTTTTTTTTGCAAAATGCTATATATATGCCTCACTCTCAGAGAAATAAGTAGTACTGATAGGTTTTACTCAGTAAATAATATATATCTGCCTCACTCAGAGAAATAAGTAGTACTGCTATGTTTTACACAGTAATAATATATATCTGCCTCACTCTCAGATAAATAAGTAGTACTGCTAGGTTTTACACAGTAATAATATATATGCCTCACTCTCAGAGAAATAAGTAGTACTAATAGATTTTACACAGTTAAATGTAACAAATAACTACATTTTTAATAAAGAACTGTACAAATGATACACTTGTGACATCAATATTTAAATATAAAAAAATAAATAAAAGAAATACAGTAATATGAGATCTGTATGTAAAACATTTACATTTTATTTTTTACTCATTTAGTCATTTAACATTTAGCAGATGTTTGTTATTCAGGGTCCGGATTCCCAAAAGCATCTTAAGGCCAAGTTCATCGTTAGAATCTTCGTAGGAGCATCTTAACCCTTTCCCAAGTCCATTTAGATGCTTTTTTGCCCTTCTGCATTCGACTTTATACACAGAAGATCTCCTCTAAACATAGAACCACATGGTTTATCCGTCTCTTTGTTATGCTGATAAATTAAGAACAAAGTTGACTACAAATACAAAGTTGCCAATGTCTTTGCAATTGATTCAAACAAGGGACGTATAAACATTTGCTTCAAATGAAAACCGAGATGACTGCATTAAATAATAAACAGCAGGCTATAGTCCTATTTCAATTATATTGAAATATATTCCATGTTCAATATATTTAGTTTTATTTTGCTACTTGTAAGCTACTGTCTGTAATTTGTCTCAATATATTTCATGATGTGTAGCCTAACATGTGCCCAATGATGTGCCAAATCTGTGATTTAGTGCATTTTTATTGTGTAAGCACTAGAATAAACTACCTCAATTTTTGCAGCCGTAGGTAGTAATATCTTTCTAGAAGCTGATCCATGGTCAGTATTGTGAAATAATTATAATTATAAGGAAAGATTTTAATGGAGAAAACTGATCCGAGAGCAGCGCTCCCCTTCTTTCGATCCTATCAGTATCGATACATGCTCCACCGGACGTGATACCTTGTCGTGCTGCTGATCCAGTTTCTACTGGTCTGCCTGCGGATCTGGAACTCTGACCTGTTCACCGGACGTGCGACCTTGTCCCGAACCTGCTGTTTCGACCCTCTCTCTCTCTCTCTCTCTCTCTCTCTCTCTCTCTCTCTCTCTCTCTCTCTCTCTCTCTCTCTCTCTCTCTCTCTCTCTCTCTCTCTCTCTCTCTCTCTCTCTCTCTCTCTCTCTCTCTCTCTCTCTCTCTCTCTCTCTCCCTCTCCTTCTCTCTCTCTACAACACCTGCTGGCTTGACCTCTGAATGCTCGGCTATGAACAGCCAACTGACATGTACTCCTGAGGTGCTGACCTGTTGCACACTCTATAACCACAGTGATTATTATTTGACCCTGCTGGTCATCTATGAACTTTTGAAAATCTTGAAGAACGATCTGGCCTAAATGGCCATGTACTCTTATAATCTCCCCCCAGCACAGCCAGAAGAGGACTGGCCACCCTTCAGAGCCTGGTTCCTCTCTAGGTTTCTTCCTAGGTTCCTGCCTTTCTAGGGAGTTTTTCCTAGCCACCGTGCCTCTACATTGCTTGCTCTTTGGGGTTTTAGACTGGGTTTCTATATAAGCACTTTGTGACAACTGCTGATGTAAAAAATGTCTTCTGGGAATACATATGAAGCAGACCAAGCCAGGGTTTGGGGTTTAAGAAGTCAATGAGAGGTAAAAATGACTTCCTTAGTTGTTAATTTTGAAAATGTTCTGTCTTAAGTAGTTTAACAAACTGACACATTTTCATGTTAGTCAAAAACTACTTTATATGGAAGGAGTGCCTTTGATTTGACGGCCTGCACATGTGCAGTTCGGCACAAGACGACCATTACACCCAATGACGTATTTCTGCGCATGAGCTTCAAATCAAATCAAATTGTATTTCTCACATGAGCCGAATACAACAGTGGTAAACTTTACCGTGAAATGCTTACTTACGAGCCCTTTCCCAACAATGCAGAGTTAAAAAGTCACAAAAATTAGCTAAATAAAAAAAGGAAATAGTAACATAATAAAATAACAATAATGAATATAATAAAATAACAATAAGGTAGTTGAGGTAATTCAGGAAATATGTACATGTAGGTAGGGGTAAAAGTGACTAGGCATCAGGGTAGAAATTACATCTCCTCATCCAGGGAGTGCACACACACACACTCACTGACACACACACACACACACACACACACACACACACACACACACACACACACACACACACACACACACACACACACACAGGGAGGGAATGTAGTGTTAGTTTAATATTGTTTCAGGACTATGAAAATTGAAAAAATTATTAGCCTACGGATTATGAAAACAACAAAAATAAATGGGAAAATGGGAGAGGAGAAATGACTAGAGACAGTGTTGTTTAACTCACTGACCATGACCCATGAGTTCTTCTTAACTTTGTTTAGTAGAAAAGGCTCCCTCTCTAAACATTATAGGATGATTCATAGACCAGTCACTCTTCATGGACACACAGCTGGGTACAGGGGAGGCTGGTCTCTCCTGCTTGATTGGGCTTCAACACAACAGAGACAAACATTGCATCTCTCATCTACTCTGAGCTCAGATTTGGAAACAAGAGTTTCATTCCAAAACGCTATATATCCTTTTTCAGAAATGTTCGTAAATTAGCTTTTATAGTTTAAAGAAATTATGAAAGAGATTGGTGAGTTTTCCACTATCTAATCATGGCATGGGGTTGTTCAATGACAGACATGTATGTGTTTAAATCTCTCACTTGATGGTTTCATTTCAGAGAGACAAATAATGTGTTTTTTTGGCAAAATGCTATATATCTGCCTCACTCTCAGAGAAATAAGTAGTACTGCTAGGTTTTACACAGTAATAATATATATCTGCCTCACTCTCAGAGAATAAGTAGTACTGCTAGTTGAAATAGTATATCAGATTTTACACAGTCAAATGTAACTAATAACTACATTTTTAATAAAGAACTGTACACATACAAAATTCAATATAGTAATTTGATATCTGTATGTAAAACATTTATATTTTAGTCATTTAGCAGATGCTCTTATCCAGGGCCGGTTTCCCAAAAGCATCTTAAGGCTAAGTTCATCGTTAGAATCTTCCTAGGAGCATCATAGATGCTTTTTTGCCCTTCCGCATGACTTTATACACAGAAGATCTCTGGTAAACATAGAATCACATGGTTTATCCGTCTCTTTGTGACCACCGATAAATTAAGAACAAAGTTGACTACAAATACAAAGTTGCCAATGTCTTTGCAATTGATTCAAACAAGGGACGTATAAACATTTGCTTCAAATGAAAACCGAGATGACTGCATTAAATAATAAACAGCAGGCTATAGTCCTATTTCAATTATATTGAAATATATTCCATGTTCAATATATTTAGTTTTATTTTGCTACTTGTAAGCTACTGTCTGTAATTTGTCTCAATATATTTAATGATGTGTAGCCTAACATGTGCCCAATGATGTGCCAAATCTGTGATTTAGTGCATTTTTATTGTGTAAGCACTAGAATAAACTACCTCAATTTTTGCAGCCGTAGGTAGTAATATCTTTCTAGAAGCTGATCCATGGTCAGTATTGTGAAATAATTATAATTTTAAGGAAACATTTTAATGGAGAAAACTGATCTGAGAGCAGCGCTCCCCTTCTTTCGATCCTATCAGTATCGATACATGCTCCACCGGACGTGATACCTTGTCGTGCTGCTGATCCAGTTTCTACTGGTCTGCCTGCGGATCTGGAACTCTGACCTGTTCACCGGACGTGCGACCTTGTCCCGAACCTGCTGTTTCAACCCTCTCTCTTCTCCCCTCCCCTCTCCTTCTCTCTCTTCTCTCTCTCTCTCTCTCTCTCTCTCTCTCTCCTCTCTCTCTCTCTCTCCCCCCCCCCCCCCTTCTCCCTCTCCTTCCCTCTCTCCTCTCTCTCTCTCTCTCTCTCTCTCTCTCTCTCTCTCTCTCTCTCTCTCTCTCTCTCTCTCTCTCTCTCTCTCTCTCTCTCTCTCTCTCTCCTTCTCTCTCTCTACAACACCTGCTGTCTTGACCTCTGAATGCTCGGCTATGAACAGCCAACTGACATTTACTCCTGAGGTGCTGATGTGTTGCACCCTCTATAACCACAGTGATTATTATTTGACCCTGCTGGTCATCTATGAACTTTTGAAAATCTTGAAGAACGATCTGGCCTAAATGGCCATGTACTCTTATAATCTCCCCCCAGCACAGCCAGAAGTGGACTGGCCACCCTTCAGAGCCTGGTTCCTCTCTAGGCTTCTTCCTAGGTTCCTGCCTTTCTCTGGAGTTTTTCCTAGCCACCGTGCTTCTACATCTGCATTGCTTGCTCTTTGGAGTTTTAGACTGGGTTTCTATATAAGCACTTTGTGACAACTGCTGATGTAAAAAATGTCTTCTGGGAATACATATGAAGCAGACCAGGCCAGGGTTTGGGGTTTGAGAAGTCAATGAGAGGTAAAAATGACTTCCTTAGTTGTTAATTTTGAAAATGTTCTGTCTTAAGTAGTTTAACAAACTGACACATTTTCATGTTAGTCAAAAACAACTTTATATCGAAGGAGTGACTTTGATTTGACGGCCTGCACCTGTGCAGTTTGGCACAAGACGACCATTAGACCCAATGACGTATTTCTGCGCATGAGCTTCAAATCAAATCAAATTGTATTTCTCACATGGGCCGAATACAACAGTGGTACACTTTACCGTGAAATGCTTACTTACGAGCCCTTTCCCAACAATGCAGAGTTAAAATGTCACAAAAATTAGCTAAATAAAAAAGAAATAGTAACATAATAAAATAACAATAATGAATATAATAAAATAACAATAAGGTAGTTGAGGTAATTCAGGAAATATGTACATGTAGGTAGGGGTAAAAGTGACTAGGCAATCAGGATAGAGATTACATCTCCTCATCCAGGGAGTGCACACACACACACTCACTGACACACACACACACACACACACACACACACACACACACACACACACACACACACACACACACACACACACACACACACACACACACACACACAGGGAGGGAATGTAGTGTTAGTTTAATATTGTTTCAGGACTATGAAAATTGAAAAAATTATTAGCCTACGGATTATGAAAACAACAAAAATAAATGGGAAAATGGGAGAGGAGAAATGACTAGAGACAGTGTTGTTTAACTCACTGACCATGACCCATGAGTTCTTCTTAACTTTGTTTAGTAGAAAAGGCTCCCTCTCTAAACATTATAGGATGATTCATAGACCAGTCACTCTTCATGGACACACAGCTGGGTACAGGGGAGGCTGGTCTCTCCTGCTTGATTGGGCTTCAACACAACAGAGACAAACATTGCATCTCTCATCTACTCTGAGCTCAGATTTGGAAACAAGAGTTTCATTCCAAAACGCTATATATCCTTTTTCAGAAATGTTCGTAAATTAGCTTTTATAGTTTAAAGAAATTATGAAAGAGATTGGTGAGTTTTTCACTATCTAATCATGGCATGGGGTTGTTCAATGACAGACATGTATGTGTTTAAATCTCTCACTTGATGGTTTCATTTCAGAGAGACAAATAATGTGTTTTTTTGGCAAAATGCTATATATCTGCCTCACTCTCAGAGAAATAAGTAGTACTGCTAGGTTTTACACAGTAATAATATATATCTGCCTCACTCTCAGAGAAATAAGTAGTACTGCTAGATTTTACACAGTCAAATGTAACTAATAACTACATTTTTAATAAAGAACTGTACACATACAAAATTCAATATAGTAATTTGATATCTGTATGTAAAACATTTATATTTTAGTCATTTAGCAGATGCTCTTATCCAGGGCCGGTTTCCCAAAAGCATCTTAAGGCTAAGTTCATCGTTAGAATCTTCCTAGGAGCATCATAGATGCTTTTTTGCCCTTCCGCATGACTTTATACACAGAAGATCTCTGGTAAACATAGAATCACATGGTTTATCCGTCTCTTTGTGACCACCGATAAATTAAGAACAAAGTTGACTACAAATACAAAGTTGCCAATGTCTTTGCAATTGATTCAAACAAGGGACGTATAAACATTTGCTTCAAATGAAAACCGAGATGACTGCATTAAATAATAAACAGCAGGCTATAGTCCTATTTCAATTATATTGAAATATATTCCATGTTCAATATATTTAGTTTTATTTTGCTACTTGTAAGCTACTGTCTGTAATTTGTCTCAATATATTTAATGATGTGTAGCCTAACATGTGCCCAATGATGTGCCAAATCTGTGATTTAGTGCATTTTTATTGTGTAAGCACTAGAATAAACTACCTCAATTTTTGCAGCCGTAGGTAGTAATATCTTTCTAGAAGCTGATCCATGGTCAGTATTGTGAAATAATTATAATTATAAGGAAACATTTTAATGGAGAAAACTGATCTGAGAGCAGCGCTCCCCTTCTTTCGATCCTATCAGTATCGATACATGCTCCACCGGACGTGATACCTTGTCGTGCTGCTGATCCAGTTTCTACTGGTCTGCCTGCGGATCTGGAACTCTGACCTGTTCACCGGACGTGCGACCTTGTCCCGAACCTGCTGTTTCAACCCTCTCTCTCTCTCTCTCTCTCTCTCTCTCTCTCTCTCTCTCTCTCTCTCTCTCTCTCTCTCTCTCTCTCTCTCTCTCTCTCTCTCTCTCTCCCTCTCTCTCTCTCTCTCTCTCTCTCTCTCTCTCTCTCTCTCTCTCTCTCTCTCTCTCTCTCTCTCTCTCTCTCTCTCTCTCTCTCTCTCTCTCTCTCTCCCTCTCCTTCTCTCTCTCTCTCTCTCTCTCTCTCTCTCTCTCTCTCTCTCTCTCTCTCTCTCTCTCTCTCTCTCTCTCTCTCTCTCTCTCTCTCTCTCTCTCTCTCTCTCTCTCTCTCTCTCTCTCTACAACACCTGCTGTCTTGACCTCTGAATGCTCGGCTATGAACAGCCAACTGACATTTACTCCTGAGGTGCTGATGTGTTGCACCCTCTATAACCACAGTGATTATTATTTGACCCTGCTGGTCATCTATGAACTTTTGAAAATCTTGAAGAACGATCTGGCCTAAATGGCCATGTACTCTTATAATCTCCCCCCAGCACAGCCAGAAGTGGACTGGCCACCCTTCAGAGCCTGGTTCCTCTCTAGGCTTCTTCCTAGGTTCCTGCCTTTCTCTGGAGTTTTTCCCTAGCCACCGTGCTTCTACATCTGCATTGCTTGCTCTTTGGAGTTTTAGACTGGGTTTCTATATAAGCACTTTGTGACAACTGCTGATGTAAAAAATGTCTTCTGGGAATACATATGAAGCAGACCAGGCCAGGGTTTGGGGTTTGAGAAGTCAATGAGAGGTAAAAATGACTTCCTTAGTTGTTAATTTTGAAAATGTTCTGTCTTAAGTAGTTTAACAAACTGACACATTTTCATGTTAGTCAAAAACAACTTTATATCGAAGGAGTGACTTTGATTTGACGGCCTGCACCTGTGCAGTTTGGCACAAGACGACCATTAGACCCAATGACGTATTTCTGCGCATGAGCTTCAAATCAAATCAAATTGTATTTCTCACATGGGCCGAATACAACAGTGGTACACTTTACCGTGAAATGCTTACTTACGAGCCCTTTCCCAACAATGCAGGGTTAAAATGTCACAAAAATTAGCTAAATAAAAAAAGAAATAGTAACATAATAAAATAACAATAATGAATATAATAAAATAACAATAAGGTAGTTGAGGTAATTCAGGAAATATGTACATGTAGGTAGGGGTAAAAGTGACTAGGCAATCAGGATAGAGATTACATCTCCTCATCCAGGGAGTGCACACACACACACTCACTGCACCCACACACACACACACACACACACACACACACACACACACACACACACACACACACACACACACACACACACACACACACACACACACACACAGGGAGGGAATGTAGTGTTAGTTTAATATTGTTTCAGGACTATGAAAATTGAAAAAATGATTAGCCTACGGATTATGAAAACAACAACAATAAATGGGAAAATGGGAGAGGAGAAATGACTAGAGACAGTGTTGTTTAACTCACTGACCATGACCCATGAGTTCTTCTTACCTTTGTTTAGTAGAAAAGGCTCCCTCTCTAAACATTATAGGATGACTCATAGACCAGTCACTCTTCATGGACACACAGCTGGGTACAGGGGAGGCTGGTCTCTCCTGCTTGATTGGGCTTCAACACAACATAGACAAACATTACATCTCTCATCGACTCTGAGCTCAGATTTGGAAACAAGAGTTTCATTCCAAAACGCTATATATCCATTTTCAGAAATGTTCGTAAATTAGCTTTTATAGTTTAAAGAAATTATGAAAGAGATTGGTGAGTTTTTCACTATCTAATCATGGCATGGGGTTGTTCAATGACAGACATGTATGTGATTAAATCTCTCACTTAATGGTTTCATTTCAGAGAGACAAATAATGTGTTTTTTTGGCAAAATGCTATATATCTGCCTCACTCACAGAGAAATAAGTAGTACTGCTAGGTTTTACTCAGTAATAATATATATCTGCCTCACTCTCAGAGTAATAATTAGTACTGCTATGTATTACACAGTAATAATACATATCTGCCCCACTCTCAGAGAAATAAGTAGTACTGCTAGGTTTTACACAGTAATAATATATTTTCTGCCTCACTCTCAGAGAAATAAGTAGTACTGCTAGGTTTTACACAGTAATAATATATAGCTGCCTCACTCTCAGAGAAATAAGTAGTACTGCTAGGTTTTACACAGTAATAATATATATATCTGCCTCACTCTCAGAGAAATAAGTAGTACTGCTAGGTTTTACACTGTCAAATGTAACTAATAACTACATTTTTAATAAAGAACTGTACACATACAAAATACAATATAGTAATTTGATATCTGTATGTAAAACATTTATATTTTAGTCATTTAGCAGATGCTCTTATCCAGGGCCGGTTTCCCAAAAGCATCTTAAGGCTAATTTCATCGTTAGAATCTTCCTAGGAGCATCATAGATGCTTTTTTGCCCTTCCGCATGACTTTATACACAGAAGATCTCTGGTAAACATAGAATCAC
>NW_025533942.1:187500-338410 GCF_020615455.1 Coregonus clupeaformis | reverse complement strand
ATATTTATTTTAGCCATTTCGCATGAAAACAGGGTCGTTATGTTGGTTTTACGTTCAGCACTGGAAGGACAGGCGCCTTCTACAATAGGCAAGGGTTTTCAGTCTGCAAGTACGTTTTCAGCTGAGTTCCATGAACATTGTCCAAAATCATGTTTTAGGCCAAATCCACAATGCGACCAGTTCAGCATATGACAGAGACACTGTTTGAGTGTAACAAGCGTGAAATATTTCTTTTAGCCATTTCGCATGAAAACAGGGTCCAAAATTATTGGTTTTTCGTTCAGCACTGGAAGGACAGGCGCCTTCTACAATAGGCAAGGGTTTTCAAGTCTGCAAGTACGTTTTTCAGCTGAGTTCCATGAACATTGTCCAAAATCATGTTTTAGGCCAAATCCACAATGCGACCAGTTCAGCATATGACAGGACACTGTTTGAGTGTAACAAACGTGAAATATTTCTTTTAGCCATTTCGCATGAAAACAGGGTCCAAAATTATTGGTTTTCGTTCAGCACTGGAAGGACAGGCGCCTTCTACAATGGCAAGGGTTTTCAAGTCTGCAAGTACGTTTTCAGCTGAGTTCCATGAACATTGTCCAAAATCATGTTTTAGGCCAAATCCACAATGCGACCAGTTCAGCATATGACAGGAGACACTGTTTGAGTGTAACAAACGTGAAATATTTCTTTTAGCCATTTCGCATGAAAACAGGGTCCAAAATTATTGGTTTCGTTCAGCACTGGAAGGACAGGCGCCTTCTACAATAGGCAAGGGTTTTCAAGTCTGCAAGTACGTTTTCAGCTGAGTTCCATAACATTGTCCAAAATCATGTTTTAGGCCAAATCCACATGCGACCAGTTCAGCATATGACAGGAGACACTGTTTGAGTGTAACAACGTGAAATATTTCTTTTAGCCATTTCGCATGAAAACAGGGTCCAAAATTATTGGTTTTTCGTTCAGCACTGGAAGGACGCCCTTCTACAATAGGCAAGGGTTTTCAAGTCTGCAGAGTACGTTTTCAGCTGAGTTCCATGAACATTGTCCAAAATCATGTTTTAGGCCAAATCCACAATGCGACCAGTTCAGCATATGACAGGAGACACTGTTTGAGTGTAACAAACGTGAAATATTTATTTTAGCCATTTCGCATGAAAACAGGGTCCAAAATTATTGGTTTTCGTTCAGCACTGGAAGGACAGGCGCCTTCTACAATAGGCAAGGGTTTTCAAGTCTGCAAGTACGTTTTCAGCTGAGTTCCATGAACATTGTCCAAAATCATGTTTTAGGCCAAATCCACAATGCGACCAGTTCAGCATATGACAGGAGACACTGTTTGAGTGTAACAAACGTGAAATATTTCTTTTTGCCATTTCGCATGAAAACAGGGTCCAAAATTATTGGTTTTCGTTCAGCACTGGAAGGACAGGCGCCTTCTACAATAGGCAAGGGTTTTCAAGTCTGCAAGTACGTTTTCAGCTGAGTTCCTGAACATTGTCCAAAATCATGTTTTAGGCCAAATCCACAATGCGACCAGTTCAGCATATGACAGGAGACACTGTTTGAGTGTAACAAACGTGAAATATTTCTTTTTGCCATTTCGCATGAAAACAGGGTCCAAAATTATTGGTTTTCGTTCAGCACTGGAAGGACAGGCGCCTTCTACAATAGGCAAGGGTTTTCAAGTCTGCAAGTACGTTTTCAGCTGAGTTCCATAACATTGTCCAAAATCATGTTTTAGGCCAAATCCACAATGCGACCAGTTCAGCATATGACAGGAGACACTGTTTGAGTGTAACAAACGTGAAATATTTCTTTTTAGCCATTTCGCATGAAAACAGGGTCCAAAATTATTGTTTTTCGTTCAGCACTGGAAGGACAGGCGCCTTCTACAATAGGCAAGGGTTTTCAAGTCTGCAAGTGCGTTTTCAGCTGAGTTCCATGAACATTGTCCAAAATCATGTTTTAGGCCAAATCCACAATGCGACCAGTTCAGCATATGACAGGAGACACTGTTTGAGTGTAACAAACGTGAAATATTTATTGTAGCCATTTCGCATGAAAACAGGGTCCAAAATTATTGTTTTTCGTTCAGCACTGGAAGGACAGGCGCCTTCTACAATAGGCAAGGGTTTTCAAGTCTGCAAATACGTTTTCAGCTGAGTTCCATGAACATTGTCCAAAATCATGTTTTAGGCCAAATCCACAATGCGACCAGTTCAGCATATGACAGGAGACACTGTTTGAGTGTAACAAACGTGAAATATTTCTTTTAGCCATTTCGCATGAAAACAGGGTCCAAAATTATTGGTTTTCGTTCAGCACTGGAAGGACAGGCGCCTTCTACAATAGGCAAGGGTTTTCAAGTCTGCAAAGTACGTTTTCAGCTGAGTTCCATGAACATTGTCCAAAATCATGTTTTAGGCCAAATCCACAATGCGACCAGTTCAGCATATGACAGGAGACACTGTTTGAGTGTAACAAACGTGAAATATTTATTTTAGCCATTTCGCATGAAAACAGGGTCCAAAATTATTGGTTTTCGTTCAGCACTGGAAGGACAGGCGCCTTCTACAATAGGCAAGGGTTTTCAAGTCTGCAAGTACGTTTTCAGCTGAGTTCCATGAACATTGTCCAAAATCATGTTTTAGGCCAAATCCACAATGCGACCAGTTCAGCATATGACAGGAGACACTGTTTGAGTGTAACAAACGTGAAATATTTATTTTAGCCATTTCGCATGAAAACAGGGTCCAAAATTATTGGTTTTCGTTCAGCATTGGAAGGACAGACGCCTTCTACAATAGGCAAGGGTTTTCAAGTCTGCAAGTTCGTTTTCAGCTGAGTTCCATGAACATTGTCAAAAATCATGTTTTAGGCCAAATCCACAATGCGACCAGTTCAGCATATGACAGGAGACACTGTTTGAGTGTAACAAACGTGAAATATTTATTTTAGCCATTTCGCATGAAAACAGGGTCCAAAATTATTGGTTTTCGTTCAGCACTGGAAGGACAGGCGCCTTCTACAATAGGCAAGGGTTTTCAAGTCTGCAAGTACGTTTTCAGCTGAGTTCCATGAACATTGTCCAAAATCATGTTTTAGGCCAAATCCACAATGCGACCAGTTCAGCATATGACAGGAGACACTGTTTGAGTGTAACAAACGTGAAATATTTCTTTTAGCCATTTCGCATGAAAACAGGGTCCAAAATTATTGGTTTTCGTTCAGCACTGGAAGGACAGGCGCCTTCTACAATAGGCAAGGGTTTTCAAGTCTGCAAGTACTTTTTTCAGCTGAGTTCCATGAACATTGTCCAAAATCATGTTTTAGGCCAAATCCACAATGCGACCAGTTCAGCATATGACAGGAGACACTGTTTGAGTGTAACAAACGTGAAATATTTCTTTTAGCCATTTCGCATGAAAACAGGGTCCAAAATTATTGGTTTTCGTTCAGCACTGGAAGGACAGGCGCCTTCTACAATAGGCAAGGGTTTTCAAGTCTGCAAGTACGTTTTCAGCTGAGTTCCATGAACATTGTCCAAAATCATGTTTTAGGCCAAATCCACAATGCGACCAGTTCAGCATATGACAGGAGACACTGTTTGAGTGTAACAAGCGTGAAATATTTCTTTTAGCCATTTCGCATGAAAACAGGGTCCAAAATTATTGGTTTTCGTTCAGCACTGGAAGGACAGGCGCCTTCTACAATAGGCAAGGGTTTTCAAGTCTGCAATACGTTTTCAGCTGAGTTCCATGAACATTGTCCAAAATCATGTTTTAGGCCAAATCCACAATGCGACCAGTTCAGCATATGACAGGAGACACTGTTTGAGTGTAACAAACGTGAAATATTTCTTTTAGCCATTTCGCATGAAAACAGGGTCCAAAATTATTGGTTTTCGTTCAGCACTGGAAGGACAGGCGCCTTCTACAATAGGCAAGGGTTTTCAAGTCTGCAAATACGTTTTCAGCTGAGTTCCATGAACATTGTCCAAAATCATGTTTTAGGCCAAATCCACAATGCGACCAGTTCAGCATATGACAGGAGACACTGTTTGAGTGTAACAAACGTGAAATATTTCTTTTAGCCATTTCGCATGAAAACAGGGTCCAAAATTATTGGTTTTCGTTCAGCATTGGAAGGACAGACGCCTTCTACAATAGGCAAGGGTTTTCAAGTCTGCAAGTACGTTTTCAGCTGAGTTCCATGAACATTGTCCAAAATCATGTTTTAGGCCAAATCCACAATGCGACCAGTTCAGCATATGACAGGAGACACTGTTTGAGTGTAACAAACGTGAAATATTTCTTTTAGCCATTTCGCATGAAAACAGGGTCCAAAATTATTGGTTTTCGTTCAGCACTGGAAGGACAGGCGCCTTCTACAATAGGCAAGGGTTTTCAAGTCTGCAAGTACGTTTTCAGCTGAGTTCCATGAACATTGTCCAAAATCATGTTTTAGGCCAAATCCACAATGCGACCAGTTCAGCATATGACAGGAGACACTGTTTGAGTGTAACAAAGCGTGAAATATTTCTTTTAGCCATTTCGCATGAAAACAGGGTCCAAAATTATTGGTTTTCGTTCAGCACTGGAAGGACAGGCGCCTTCTACAATAGGCAAGGGTTTTCAAGTCTGCAAGTACGTTTTCAGCTGAGTTCCATGAACATTGTCCAAAATCATGTTTTAGGCCAAATCCACAATGCGACCAGTTCAGCATATGACAGGAGACACTGTTTGAGTGTAACAAACGTGAAATATTTCTTTTAGCCATTTCGCATGAAAACAGGGTCCAAAATTATTGGTTTTCGTTCAGCACTGGAAGGACAGGCGCCTTCTACAATAGGCAAGGGTTTTCAAGTCTGCAAGTACGTTTTCAGCTGAGTTCCATGAACATTGTCCAAAATCATGTTTTAGGCCAAATCCACAATGCGACCAGTTCAGCATATGACAGGAGACACTGTTTGAGTGTAACAAACGTGAAATATTTCTTTTAGCCATTTCGCATGAAAACAGGGTCCAAAATTATTGGTTTTCGTTCAGCACTGGAAGGACAGGCGCCTTCTACAATAGGCAAGGGTTTTCAAGTCTGCAAGTGCGTTTTCAGCTGAGTTCCATGAACATTGTCCAAAATCATGTTTTAGGCCAAATCCACAATGCGACCAGTTCAGCATATGACAGGAGACACTGTTTGAGTGTAACAAACGTGAAATATTTCTTTTAGCCATTTCGCATGAAAACAGGGTCCAAAATTATTGTTTTTCGTTCAGCACTGGAAGGACAGGCGCCTTCTACAATAGGCAAGGGTTTTCAAGTCTGCAAGTACGTTTTCAGCTGAGTTCCATGAACATTGTCCAAAATCATGTTTTAGGCCAAATCCACAATGCGACCAGTTCAGCATATGACAGGAGACACTGTTTGAGTGTAACAAACGTGAAATATTTCTTTTAGCCATTTCGCATGAAAACAGGGTCCAAAATTATTGGTTTTCGTTCAGCACTGGAAGGACAGGCGCCTTCTACAATAGGCAAGGGTTTTCAAGTCTGCAAGTGCGTTTTCAGCTGAGTTCCATGAACATTGTCCAAAATCATGTTTTAGGCCAAATCCACAATGCGACCAGTTCAGCATATGACAGGAGACACTGTTTGAGTGTAACAAACGTGAAATATTTCTTTTAGCCATTTCGCATGAAAACAGGGTCCAAAATTATTGGTTTTTCGTTCAGCACTGGAAGGACAGGCGCCTTCTACAATAGGCAAGGGTTTTCAAGTCTGCAAGTACGTTTTCAGCTGAGTTCCATGAACATTGTCCAAAATCATGTTTTAGGCCAAATCCACAATGCGACCAGTTCAGCATATGACAGGAGACACTGTTTGAGTGTAACAAGCGTGAAATATTTCTTTTAGCCATTTCGCATGAAAACAGGGTCCAAAATTATTGGTTTTCGTTCAGCACTGGAAGGACAGGCGCCTTCTACAATAGGCAAGGGTTTTCAAGTCTGCAAGTACGTTTTCAGCTGAGTTCCATGAACATTGTCCAAAATCATGTTTTAGGCCAAATCCACAATGCGACCAGTTCAGCATATGACAGGAGACACTGTTTGAGTGTAACAAACGTGAAATATTTCTTTTAGCCATTTCGCATGAAAACAGGGTCCAAAATTATTGGTTTTCGTTCAGCACTGGAAGGACAGGCGCCTTCTACAATAGGCAAGGGTTTTCAAGTCTGCAAGTACGTTTTCAGCTGAGTTCCATGAACATTGTCCAAAATCATGTTTTAGGCCAAATCCACAATGCGACCAGTTCAGCATATGACAGGAGACACTGTTTGAGTGTAACAAACGTGAAATATTTCTTTTAGCCATTTCGCATGAAAACAGGGTCCAAAATTATTGGTTTTTCGTTCAGCACTGGAAGGACAGGCGCCTTCTACAATAGGCAAGGGTTTTCAAGTCTGCAAGTACGTTTTCAGCTGAGTTCCATGAACATTGTCCAAAATCATGTTTTAGGCCAAATCCACAATGCGACCAGTTCAGCATATGACAGGAGACACTGTTTGAGTGTAACAAAGCGTGAAATATTTCTTTTAGCCATTTCGCATGAAAACAGGGTCCAAAATTATTGGTTTTCGTTCAGCACTGGAAGGACAGGCGCCTTCTACAATAGGCAAGGGTTTTCAAGTCTGCAAGTACGTTTTCAGCTGAGTTCCATGAACATTGTCCAAAATCATGTTTTAGGCCAAATCCACAATGCGACCAGTTCAGCATATGACAGGAGACACTGTTTGAGTGTAACAAACGTGAAATATTTCTTTTAGCCATTTCGCATGAAAACAGGGTCCAAAATTATTGGTTTTCGTTCAGCACTGGAAGGACAGGCGCCTTCTACAATAGGCAAGGGTTTTCAAGTCTGCAAATACGTTTTCAGCTGAGTTCCATGAACATTGTCCAAAATCATGTTTTAGGCCAAATCCACAATGCGACCAGTTCAGCATATGACAGGAGACACTGTTTGAGTGTAACAACGTGAAATATTTCTTTTAGCCATTTCGCATGAAAACAGGGTCCAAAATTATTGGTTTTCGTTCAGCACTGGAAGGACAGGCGCCTTCTACAATAGGCAAGGGTTTTCAAGTCTGCAAATACGTTTTCAGCTGAGTTCCATGAACATTGTCCAAAATCATGTTTTAGGCCAAATCCACAATGCGACCAGTTCAGCATATGACAGGAGACACTGTTTGAGTGTAACAAACGTGAAATATTTCTTTTAGCCATTTCGCATGAAAACAGGGTCCAAAATTATTGGTTTTCGTTCAGCACTGGAAGGACAGGCGCCTTCTACAATAGGCAAGGGTTTTCAAGTCTGCAAGTACGTTTTCAGCTGAGTTCCATGAACATTGTCCAAAATCATGTTTTAGGCCAAATCCACAATGCGACCAGTTCAGCATATGACAGGAGACACTGTTTGAGTGTAACAAACGTGAAATATTTCTTTTAGCCATTTCGCATGAAAACAGGGTCCAAAATTATTGGTTTTCGTTCAGCACTGGAAGGACAGGCGCCTTCTACAATAGGCAAGGGTTTTCAAGTCTGCAAGTACGTTTTCAGCTGAGTTCCATGAACATTGTCCAAAATCATGTTTTAGGCCAAATCCACAATGCGACCAGTTCAGCATATGACAGGAGACACTGTTTGAGTGTAACAAACGTGAAATATTTCTTTTAGCCATTTACGCATGAAAACAGGGTCCAAAATTATTGGTTTTCGTTCAGCACTGGAAGGACAGGCGCCTTCTACAATAGGCAAGGGTTTTCAAGTCTGCAAATACGTTTTCAGCTGAGTTCCATGAACATTGTCCAAAATCATGTTTTAGGCCAAATCCACAATGCGACCAGTTCAGCATATGACAGGAGACACTGTTTGAGTGTAACAACGTGAAATATTTCTTTTAGCCATTTCGCATGAAAACAGGGTCCAAAATTATTGGTTTTCGTTCAGCACTGGAAGGACAGGCGCCTTCTACAATAGGCAAGGGTTTTCAAGTCTGCAAGTACGTTTTCAGCTGAGTTCCATGAACATTGTCCAAAATCATGTTTTAGGCCAAATCCACAATGCGACCAGTTCAGCATATGACAGGAGACACTGTTTGAGTGTAACAAACGTGAAATATTTCTTTTAGCCATTTCGCATGAAAACAGGGTCCAAAATTATTGGTTTTCGTTCAGCACTGGAAGGACAGGCGCCTTCTACAATAGGCAAGGGTTTTCAAGTCTGCAAGTACGTTTTCAGCTGAGTTCCATGAACATTGTCCAAAATCATGTTTTAGGCCAAATCCACAATGCGACCAGTTCAGCATATGACAGGAGACACTGTTTGAGTGTAACAAACGTGAAATATTTCTTTTAGCCATTTCGCATGAAAACAGGGTCCAAAATTATTGGTTTTCGTTCAGCACTGGAAGGACAGGCGCCTTCTACAATAGGCAAGGGTTTTCAAGTCTGCAAGTACGTTTTCAGCTGAGTTCCATGAACATTGTCCAAAATCATGTTTTAGGCCAAATCCACAATGCGACCAGTTCAGCATATGACAGGAGACACTGTTTGAGTGTAACAAACGTGAAATATTTCTTTTAGCCATTTCGCATGAAAACAGGGTCCAAAATTATTGGTTTTTCGTTCAGCACTGGAAGGACAGGCGCCTTCTACAATAGGCAAGGGTTTTCAAGTCTGCAAATGCGTTTTCAGCTGAGTTCCATGAACATTGTCCAAAATCATGTTTTAGGCCAAATCCACAATGCGACCAGTTCAGCATATGACAGGAGACACTGTTTGAGTGTAACAAGCGTGAAATATTTCTTTTAGCCATTTCGCATGAAAACAGGGTCCAAAATTATTGGTTTTCGTTCAGCACTGGAAGGACAGGCGCCTTCTACAATAGGCAAGGGTTTTCAAGTCTGCAAGTACGTTTTCAGCTGAGTTCCATGAACATTGTCCAAAATCATGTTTTAGGCCAAATCCACAATGCGACCAGTTCAGCATATGACAGGAGACACTGTTTGAGTGTAACAAACGTGAAATATTTCTTTTAGCCATTTCGCATGAAAACAGGGTCCAAAATTATTGGTTTTCGTTCAGCACTGGAAGGACAGGCGCCTTCTACAATAGGCAAGGGTTTTCAAGTCTGCAAGTACGTTTTCAGCTGAGTTCCATGAACATTGTCCAAAATCATGTTTTAGGCCAAATCCACAATGCGACCAGTTCAGCATATGACAGGAGACACTGTTTGAGTGTAACAAACGTGAAATATTTCTTTTAGCCATTTCGCATGAAAACAGGGTCCAAAATTATTGGTTTTCGTTCAGCACTGGAAGGACAGGCGCCTTCTACAATAGGCAAGGGTTTTCAAGTCTGCAAGTGCGTTTTCAGCTGAGTTCCATGAACATTGTCCAAAATCATGTTTTAGGCCAAATCCACAATGCGACCAGTTCAGCATATGACAGGAGACACTGTTTGAGTGTAACAAGCGTGAAATATTTCTTTTAGCCATTTCGCATGAAAACAGGGTCCAAAATTATTGTTTTTCGTTCAGCACTGGAAGGACAGGCGCCTTCTACAATAGGCAAGGGTTTTCAAGTCTGCAAGTACGTTTTCAGCTGAGTTCCATGAACATTGTCCAAAATCATGTTTTAGGCCAAATCCACAATGCGACCAGTTCAGCATATGACAGGAGACACTGTTTGAGTGTAACAAACGTGAAATATTTCTTTTAGCCATTTCGCATGAAAACAGGGTCCAAAATTATTGTTTTTCGTTCAGCACTGGAAGGACAGGCGCCTTCTACAATAGGCAAGGGTTTTCAAGTCTGCAAGTGCGTTTTCAGCTGAGTTCCATGAACATTGTCCAAAATCATGTTTTAGGCCAAATCCACAATGCGACCAGTTCAGCATATGACAGGAGACACTGTTTGAGTGTAACAAACGTGAAATATTTCTTTTAGCCATTTCGCATGAAAACAGGGTCCAAAATTATTGGTTTTCGTTCAGCACTGGAAGGACAGGCGCCTTCTACAATAGGCAAGGGTTTTCAAGTCTGCAAGTGCGTTTTTCAGCTGAGTTCCATGAACATTGTCCAAAATCATGTTTTAGGCCAAATCCACAATGCGACCAGTTCAGCATATGACAGGAGACACTGTTTGAGTGTAACAAACGTGAAATATTTCTTTTAGCCATTTCGCATGAAAACAGGGTCCAAAATTATTGGTTTTCGTTCAGCACTGGAAGGACAGGCGCCTTCTACAATAGGCAAGGGTTTTCAAGTCTGCAAATACGTTTTCAGCTGAGTTCCATGAACATTGTCCAAAATCATGTTTTAGGCCAAATCCACAATGCGACCAGTTCAGCATATGACAGGAGACACTGTTTGAGTGTAACAAACGTGAAATATTTCTTTTAGCCATTTCGCATGAAAACAGGGTCCAAAATTATTGGTTTTCGTTCAGCACTGGAAGGACAGGCGCCTTCTACAATAGGCAAGGGTTTTCAAGTCTGCAAGTACGTTTTCAGCTGAGTTCCATGAACATTGTCCAAAATCATGTTTTAGGCCAAATCCACAATGCGACCAGTTCAGCATATGACAGGAGACACTGTTTGAGTGTAACAAACGTGAAATATTTCTTTTAGCCATTTCGCATGAAAACAGGGTCCAAAATTATTGGTTTTCGTTCAGCACTGGAAGGACAGGCGCCTTCTACAATAGGCAAGGGTTTTCAAGTCTGCAAGTACGTTTTCAGCTGAGTTCCATGAACATTGTCCAAAATCATGTTTTAGGCCAAATCCACAATGCGACCAGTTCAGCATATGACAGGAGACACTGTTTGAGTGTAACAAGCGTGAAATATTTCTTTTAGCCATTTCGCATGAAAACAGGGTCCAAAATTATTGGTTTTCGTTCAGCACTGGAAGGACAGGCGCCTTCTACAATAGGCAAGGGTTTTCAAGTCTGCAAGTGCGTTTTCAGCTGAGTTCCATGAACATTGTCCAAAATCATGTTTTAGGCCAAATCCACAATGCGACCAGTTCAGCATATGACAGGAGACACTGTTTGAGTGTAACAAACGTGAAATATTTCTTTTAGCCATTTCGCATGAAAACAGGGTCCAAAATTATTGGTTTTCGTTCAGCACTGGAAGGACAGGCGCCTTCTACAATAGGCAAGGGTTTTCAAGTCTGCAAGTACGTTTTCAGCTGAGTTCCATGAACATTGTCCAAAATCATGTTTTAGGCCAAATCCACAATGCGACCAGTTCAGCATATGACAGGAGACACTGTTTGAGTGTAACAAGCGTGAAATATTTCTTTTAGCCATTTCGCATGAAAACAGGGTCCAAAATTATTGGTTTTCGTTCAGCACTGGAAGGACAGGCGCCTTCTACAATAGGCAAGGGTTTTCAAGTCTGCAAGTGCGTTTTCAGCTGAGTTCCATGAACATTGTCCAAAATCATGTTTTAGGCCAAATCCACAATGCGACCAGTTCAGCATATGACAGGAGACACTGTTTGAGTGTAACAAACGTGAAATATTTCTTTTAGCCATTTCGCATGAAAACAGGGTCCAAAATTATTGGTTTTCGTTCAGCACTGGAAGGACAGGCGCCTTCTACAATAGGCAAGGGTTTTCAAGTCTGCAAGTACGTTTTCAGCTGAGTTCCATGAACATTGTCCAAAATCATGTTTTAGGCCAAATCCACAATGCGACCAGTTCAGCATATGACAGGAGACACTGTTTGAGTGTAACAAACGTGAAATATTTCTTTTAGCCATTTCGCATGAAAACAGGGTCCAAAATTATTGGTTTTCGTTCAGCACTGGAAGGACAGGCGCCTTCTACAATAGGCAAGGGTTTTCAAGTCTGCAAGTGCGTTTTCAGCTGAGTTCCATGAACATTGTCCAAAATCATGTTTTAGGCCAAATCCACAATGCGACCAGTTCAGCATATGACAGGAGACACTGTTTGAGTGTAACAAACGTGAAATATTTCTTTTAGCCATTTCGCATGAAAACAGGGTCCAAAATTATTGGTTTTCGTTCAGCACTGGAAGGACAGGCGCCTTCTACAATAGGCAAGGGTTTTCAAGTCTGCAAGTACGTTTTCAGCTGAGTTCCATGAACATTGTCCAAAATCATGTTTTAGGCCAAATCCACAATGCGACCAGTTCAGCATATGACAGGAGACACTGTTTGAGTGTAACAAACGTGAAATATTTCTTTTAGCCATTTCGCATGAAAACAGGGTCCAAAATTATTGGTTTTCGTTCAGCACTGGAAGGACAGGCGCCTTCTACAATAGGCAAGGGTTTTCAAGTCTGCAAGTACGTTTTCAGCTGAGTTCCATGAACATTGTCCAAAATCATGTTTTAGGCCAAATCCACAATGCGACCAGTTCAGCATATGACAGGAGACACTGTTTGAGTGTAACAACGTGAAATATTTCTTTTAGCCATTTCGCATGAAAACAGGGTCCAAAATTATTGGTTTTCGTTCAGCACTGGAAGGACAGGCGCCTTCTACAATAGGCAAGGGTTTTCAAGTCTGCAAGTACGTTTTCAGCTGAGTTCCATGAACATTGTCCAAAATCATGTTTTAGGCCAAATCCACAATGCGACCAGTTCAGCATATGACAGGAGACACTGTTTGAGTGTAACAAACGTGAAATATTTCTTTTAGCCATTTCGCATGAAAACAGGGTCCAAAATTATTGGTTTTCGTTCAGCACTGGAAGGACAGGCGCCTTCTACAATAGGCAAGGGTTTTCAAGTCTGCAAGTACGTTTTCAGCTGAGTTCCATGAACATTGTCCAAAATCATGTTTTAGGCCAAATCCACAATGCGACCAGTTCAGCATATGACAGGAGACACTGTTTGAGTGTAACAAACGTGAAATATTTCTTTTAGCCATTTCGCATGAAAACAGGGTCCAAAATTATTGGTTTTCGTTCAGCACTGGAAGGACAGGCGCCTTCTACAATAGGCAAGGGTTTTCAAGTCTGCCAGTACGTTTTCAGCTGAGTTCCATGAACATTGTCCAAAATCATGTTTTAGGCCAAATCCACAATGCGACCAGTTCAGCATATGACAGGAGACACTGTTTGAGTGTAACAACGTGAAATATTTCTTTTAGCCATTTCGCATGAAAACAGGGTCCAAAATTATTGGTTTTCGTTCAGCACTGGAAGGACAGGCGCCTTCTACAATAGGCAAGGGTTTTCAAGTCTGCAAGTGCGTTTTCAGCTGAGTTCCATGAACATTGTCCAAAATCATGTTTTAGGCCAAATCCACAATGCGACCAGTTCAGCATATGACAGGAGACACTGTTTGAGTGTAACAAACGTGAAATATTTCTTTTAGCCATTTCGCATGAAAACAGGGTCCAAAATTATTGGTTTTCGTTCAGCACTGGAAGGACAGGCGCCTTCTACAATAGGCAAGGGTTTTCAAGTCTGCAAGTGCGTTTTCAGCTGAGTTCCATGAACATTGTCCAAAATCATGTTTTAGGCCAAATCCACAATGCGACCAGTTCAGCATATGACAGGAGACACTGTTTGAGTGTAACAAACGTGAAATATTTCTTTTAGCCATTTCGCATGAAAACAGGGTCCAAAATTATTGGTTTTCGTTCAGCACTGGAAGGACAGGCGCCTTCTACAATAGGCAAGGGTTTTCAAGTCTGCAAGTACGTTTTCAGCTGAGTTCCATGAACATTGTCCAAAATCATGTTTTAGGCCAAATCCACAATGCGACCAGTTCAGCATATGACAGGAGACACTGTTTGAGTGTAACAAACGTGAAATATTTCTTTTAGCCATTTCGCATGAAAACAGGGTCCAAAATTATTGGTTTTCGTTCAGCACTGGAAGGACAGGCGCCTTCTACAATAGGCAAGGGTTTTCAAGTCTGCAAGTACGTTTTCAGCTGAGTTCCATGAACATTGTCCAAAATCATGTTTTAGGCCAAATCCACAATGCGACCAGTTCAGCATATGACAGGAGACACTGTTTGAGTGTAACAAGCGTGAAATATTTCTTTTAGCCATTTCGCATGAAAACAGGGTCCAAAATTATTGTTTTTCGTTCAGCACTGGAAGGACAGGCGCCTTCTACAATAGGCAAGGGTTTTCAAGTCTGCAAGTACGTTTTCAGCTGAGTTCCATGAACATTGTCCAAAATCATGTTTTAGGCCAAATCCACAATGCGACCAGTTCAGCATATGACAGGAGACACTGTTTGAGTGTAACAAACGTGAAATATTTCTTTTAGCCATTTCGCATGAAAACAGGGTCCAAAATTATTGGTTTTCGTTCAGCACTGGAAGGACAGGCGCCTTCTACAATAGGCAAGGGTTTTCAAGTCTGCAAATACGTTTTCAGCTGAGTTCCATGAACATTGTCCAAAATCATGTTTTAGGCCAAATCCACAATGCGACCAGTTCAGCATATGACAGGAGACACTGTTTGAGTGTAACAACGTGAAATATTTCTTTTAGCCATTTCGCATGAAAACAGGGTCCAAAATTATTGGTTTTCGTTCAGCACTGGAAGGACAGGCGCCTTCTACAATAGGCAAGGGTTTTCAAGTCTGCAAGTACGTTTTCAGCTGAGTTCCATGAACATTGTCCAAAATCATGTTTTAGGCCAAATCCACAATGCGACCAGTTCAGCATATGACAGGAGACACTGTTTGAGTGTAACAAGCGTGAAATATTTCTTTTAGCCATTTCGCATGAAAACAGGGTCCAAAATTATTGGTTTTCGTTCAGCACTGGAAGGACAGGCGCCTTCTACAATAGGCAAGGGTTTTCAAGTCTGCAAGTACGTTTTCAGCTGAGTTCCATGAACATTGTCCAAAATCATGTTTTAGGCCAAATCCACAATGCGACCAGTTCAGCATATGACAGGAGACACTGTTTGAGTGTAACAAACGTGAAATATTTCTTTTAGCCATTTCGCATGAAAACAGGGTCCAAAATTATTGGTTTTCGTTCAGCACTGGAAGGACAGGCGCCTTCTACAATAGGCAAGGGTTTTCAAGTCTGCAAGTACGTTTTCAGCTGAGTTCCATGAACATTGTCCAAAATCATGTTTTAGGCCAAATCCACAATGCGACCAGTTCAGCATATGACAGGAGACACTGTTTGAGTGTAACAAACGTGAAATATTTCTTTTAGCCATTTCGCATGAAAACAGGGTCCAAAATTATTGGTTTTCGTTCAGCACTGGAAGGACAGGCGCCTTCTACAATAGGCAAGGGTTTTCAAGTCTGCAAGTACGTTTTCAGCTGAGTTCCATGAACATTGTCCAAAATCATGTTTTAGGCCAAATCCACAATGCGACCAGTTCAGCATATGACAGGAGACACTGTTTGAGTGTAACAAACGTGAAATATTTCTTTTAGCCATTTCGCATGAAAACAGGGTCCAAAATTATTGGTTTTCGTTCAGCACTGGAAGGACAGGCGCCTTCTACAATAGGCAAGGGTTTTCAAGTCTGCAAATGCGTTTTCAGCTGAGTTCCATGAACATTGTCCAAAATCATGTTTTAGGCCAAATCCACAATGCGACCAGTTCAGCATATGACAGGAGACACTGTTTGAGTGTAACAAACGTGAAATATTTCTTTTAGCCATTTCGCATGAAAACAGGGTCCAAAATTATTGGTTTTCGTTCAGCACTGGAAGGACAGGCGCCTTCTACAATAGGCAAGGGTTTTCAAGTCTGCAAGTACGTTTTCAGCTGAGTTCCATGAACATTGTCCAAAATCATGTTTTAGGCCAAATCCACAATGCGACCAGTTCAGCATATGACAGGAGACACTGTTTGAGTGTAACAAACGTGAAATATTTCTTTTAGCCATTTCGCATGAAAACAGGGTCCAAAATTATTGGTTTTCGTTCAGCACTGGAAGGACAGGCGCCTTCTACAATAGGCAAGGGTTTTCAAGTCTGCAAGTGCGTTTTCAGCTGAGTTCCATGAACATTGTCCAAAATCATGTTTTAGGCCAAATCCACAATGCGACCAGTTCAGCATATGACAGGAGACACTGTTTGAGTGTAACAAACGTGAAATATTTCTTTTAGCCATTTCGCATGAAAACAGGGTCCAAAATTATTGGTTTTCGTTCAGCACTGGAAGGACAGGCGCCTTCTACAATAGGCAAGGGTTTTCAAGTCTGCAAGTGCGTTTTCAGCTGAGTTCCATGAACATTGTCCAAAATCATGTTTTAGGCCAAATCCACAATGCGACCAGTTCAGCATATGACAGGAGACACTGTTTGAGTGTAACAACGTGAAATATTTCTTTTAGCCATTTCGCATGAAAACAGGGTCCAAAATTATTGGTTTTCGTTCAGCACTGGAAGGACAGGCGCCTTCTACAATAGGCAAGGGTTTTCAAGTCTGCAAGTACGTTTTCAGCTGAGTTCCATGAACATTGTCCAAAATCATGTTTTAGGCCAAATCCACAATGCGACCAGTTCAGCATATGACAGGAGACACTGTTTGAGTGTAACAAACGTGAAATATTTCTTTTAGCCATTTCGCATGAAAACAGGGTCCAAAATTATTGGTTTTCGTTCAGCACTGGAAGGACAGGCGCCTTCTACAATAGGCAAGGGTTTTCAAGTCTGCAAGTACGTTTTCAGCTGAGTTCCATGAACATTGTCCAAAATCATGTTTTAGGCCAAATCCACAATGCGACCAGTTCAGCATATGACAGGAGACACTGTTTGAGTGTAACAAACGTGAAATATTTCTTTTAGCCATTTCGCATGAAAACAGGGTCCAAAATTATTGGTTTTCGTTCAGCACTGGAAGGACAGGCGCCTTCTACAATAGGCAAGGGTTTTCAAGTCTGCAAGTACGTTTTCAGCTGAGTTCCATGAACATTGTCCAAAATCATGTTTTAGGCCAAATCCACAATGCGACCAGTTCAGCATATGACAGGAGACACTGTTTGAGTGTAACAAACGTGAAATATTTCTTTTAGCCATTTCGCATGAAAACAGGGTCCAAAATTATTGGTTTTTCGTTCAGCACTGGAAGGACAGGCGCCTTCTACAATAGGCAAGGGTTTTCAAGTCTGCAAGTTCGTTTTCAGCTGAGTTCCATGAACATTGTCCAAAATCATGTTTTAGGCCAAATCCACAATGCGACCAGTTCAGCATATGACAGGAGACACTGTTTGAGTGTAACAAAGCGTGAAATATTTCTTTTAGCCATTTCGCATGAAAACAGGGTCCAAAATTATTGGTTTTCGTTCAGCACTGGAAGGACAGGCGCCTTCTACAATAGGCAAGGGTTTTCAAGTCTGCAAGTACGTTTTCAGCTGAGTTCCATGAACATTGTCCAAAATCATGTTTTAGGCCAAATCCACAATGCGACCAGTTCAGCATATGACAGGAGACACTGTTTGAGTGTAACAAACGTGAAATATTTCTTTTAGCCATTTCGCATGAAAACAGGGTCCAAAATTATTGGTTTTCGTTCAGCACTGGAAGGACAGGCGCCTTCTACAATAGGCAAGGGTTTTCAAGTCTGCAAGTGCGTTTTCAGCTGAGTTCCATGAACATTGTCCAAAATCATGTTTTAGGCCAAATCCACAATGCGACCAGTTCAGCATATGACAGGAGACACTGTTTGAGTGTAACAAACGTGAAATATTTCTTTTAGCCATTTCGCATGAAAACAGGGTCCAAAATTATTGGTTTTCGTTCAGCACTGGAAGGACAGGCGCCTTCTACAATAGGCAAGGGTTTTCAAGTCTGCAAGTACGTTTTCAGCTGAGTTCCATGAACATTGTCCAAAATCATGTTTTAGGCCAAATCCACAATGCGACCAGTTCAGCATATGACAGGAGACACTGTTTGAGTGTAACAAGCGTGAAATATTTCTTTTAGCCATTTCGCATGAAAACAGGGTCCAAAATTATTGGTTTTCGTTCAGCACTGGAAGGACAGGCGCCTTCTACAATAGGCAAGGGTTTTCAAGTCTGCAAGTACGTTTTCAGCTGAGTTCCATGAACATTGTCCAAAATCATGTTTTAGGCCAAATCCACAATGCGACCAGTTCAGCATATGACAGGAGACACTGTTTGAGTGTAACAAACGTGAAATATTTCTTTTAGCCATTTCGCATGAAAACAGGGTCCAAAATTATTGGTTTTCGTTCAGCACTGGAAGGACAGGCGCCTTCTACAATAGGCAAGGGTTTTCAAGTCTGCAAGTACGTTTTCAGCTGAGTTCCATGAACATTGTCCAAAATCATGTTTTAGGCCAAATCCACAATGCGACCAGTTCAGCATATGACAGGAGACACTGTTTGAGTGTAACAAACGTGAAATATTTCTTTTAGCCATTTCGCATGAAAACAGGGTCCAAAATTATTGGTTTTCGTTCAGCACTGGAAGGACAGGCGCCTTCTACAATAGGCAAGGGTTTTCAAGTCTGCAAGTACGTTTTCAGCTGAGTTCCATGAACATTGTCCAAAATCATGTTTTAGGCCAAATCCACAATGCGACCAGTTCAGCATATGACAGGAGACACTGTTTGAGTGTAACAAACGTGAAATATTTCTTTTAGCCATTTCGCATGAAAACAGGGTCCAAAATTATTGGTTTTTCGTTCAGCACTGGAAGGACAGGCGCCTTCTACAATAGGCAAGGGTTTTCAAGTCTGCAAGTACGTTTTCAGCTGAGTTCCATGAACATTGTCCAAAATCATGTTTTAGGCCAAATCCACAATGCGACCAGTTCAGCATATGACAGGAGACACTGTTTGAGTGTAACAAACGTGAAATATTTCTTTTAGCCATTTCGCATGAAAACAGGGTCCAAAATTATTGGTTTTCGTTCAGCACTGGAAGGACAGGCGCCTTCTACAATAGGCAAGGGTTTTCAAGTCTGCAAGTACGTTTTCAGCTGAGTTCCATGAACATTGTCCAAAATCATGTTTTAGGCCAAATCCACAATGCGACCAGTTCAGCATATGACAGGAGACACTGTTTGAGTGTAACAAACGTGAAATATTTCTTTTAGCCATTTCGCATGAAAACAGGGTCCAAAATTATTGGTTTTCGTTCAGCACTGGAAGGACAGGCGCCTTCTACAATAGGCAAGGGTTTTCAAGTCTGCAAGTACGTTTTCAGCTGAGTTCCATGAACATTGTCCAAAATCATGTTTTAGGCCAAATCCACAATGCGACCAGTTCAGCATATGACAGGAGACACTGTTTGAGTGTAACAAACGTGAAATATTTCTTTTAGCCATTTCGCATGAAAACAGGGTCCAAAATTATTGGTTTTCGTTCAGCACTGGAAGGACAGGCGCCTTCTACAATAGGCAAGGGTTTTCAAGTCTGCAAGTACGTTTTCAGCTGAGTTCCATGAACATTGTCCAAAATCATGTTTTAGGCCAAATCCACAATGCGACCAGTTCAGCATATGACAGGAGACACTGTTTGAGTGTAACAACGTGAAATATTTCTTTTAGCCATTTCGCATGAAAACAGGGTCCAAAATTATTGTTTTTCGTTCAGCACTGGAAGGACAGGCGCCTTCTACAATAGGCAAGGGTTTTCAAGTCTGCAAGTACGTTTTCAGCTGAGTTCCATGAACATTGTCCAAAATCATGTTTTAGGCCAAATCCACAATGCGACCAGTTCAGCATATGACAGGAGACACTGTTTGAGTGTAACAAACGTGAAATATTTCTTTTAGCCATTTCGCATGAAAACAGGGTCCAAAATTATTGGTTTTCGTTCAGCACTGGAAGGACAGGCGCCTTCTACAATAGGCAAGGGTTTTCAAGTCTGCAAGTACGTTTTCAGCTGAGTTCCATGAACATTGTCCAAAATCATGTTTTAGGCCAAATCCACAATGCGACCAGTTCAGCATATGACAGGAGACACTGTTTGAGTGTAACAAACGTGAAATATTTCTTTTAGCCATTTCGCATGAAAACAGGGTCCAAAATTATTGGTTTTCGTTCAGCACTGGAAGGACAGGCGCCTTCTACAATAGGCAAGGGTTTTCAAGTCTGCAAGTACGTTTTCAGCTGAGTTCCATGAACATTGTCCAAAATCATGTTTTAGGCCAAATCCACAATGCGACCAGTTCAGCATATGACAGGAGACACTGTTTGAGTGTAACAACGTGAAATATTTCTTTTAGCCATTTCGCATGAAAACAGGGTCCAAAATTATTGGTTTTCGTTCAGCACTGGAAGGACAGGCGCCTTCTACAATAGGCAAGGGTTTTCAAGTCTGCAAGTGCGTTTTCAGCTGAGTTCCATGAACATTGTCCAAAATCATGTTTTAGGCCAAATCCACAATGCGACCAGTTCAGCATATGACAGGAGACACTGTTTGAGTGTAACAAACGTGAAATATTTCTTTTAGCCATTTCGCATGAAAACAGGGTCCAAAATTATTGGTTTTCGTTCAGCACTGGAAGGACAGGCGCCTTCTACAATAGGCAAGGGTTTTCAAGTCTGCAAGTACGTTTTCAGCTGAGTTCCATGAACATTGTCCAAAATCATGTTTTAGGCCAAATCCACAATGCGACCAGTTCAGCATATGACAGGAGACACTGTTTGAGTGTAACAACGTGAAATATTTCTTTTAGCCATTTCGCATGAAAACAGGGTCCAAAATTATTGGTTTTCGTTCAGCACTGGAAGGACAGGCGCCTTCTACAATAGGCAAGGGTTTTCAAGTCTGCAAGTACGTTTTCAGCTGAGTTCCATGAACATTGTCCAAAATCATGTTTTAGGCCAAATCCACAATGCGACCAGTTCAGCATATGACAGGAGACACTGTTTGAGTGTAACAAACGTGAAATATTTCTTTTAGCCATTTCGCATGAAAACAGGGTCCAAAATTATTGGTTTTCGTTCAGCACTGGAAGGACAGGCGCCTTCTACAATAGGCAAGGGTTTTCAAGTCTGCAAGTCCGTTTTTCAGCTGAGTTCCATGAACATTGTCCAAAATCATGTTTTAGGCCAAATCCACAATGCGACCAGTTCAGCATATGACAGGAGACACTGTTTGAGTGTAACAAACGTGAAATATTTCTTTTAGCCATTTCGCATGAAAACAGGGTCCAAAATTATTGGTTTTCGTTCAGCACTGGAAGGACAGGCGCCTTCTACAATAGGCAAGGGTTTTCAAGTCTGCAAGTACGTTTTCAGCTGAGTTCCATGAACATTGTCCAAAATCATGTTTTAGGCCAAATCCACAATGCGACCAGTTCAGCATATGACAGGAGACACTGTTTGAGTGTAACAAACGTGAAATATTTATTTTAGCCATTTCGCATGAAAACAGGGTCCAAAATTATTGGTTTTCGTTCAGCACTGGAAGGACAGGCGCCTTCTACAATAGGCAAGGGTTTTCAAGTCTGCAAGTACGTTTTCAGCTGAGTTCCATGAACATTGTCCAAAATCATGTTTTAGGCCAAATCCACAATGCGACCAGTTCAGCATATGACAGGAGACACTGTTTGAGTGTAACAAAGCGTGAAATATTTCTTTTTAGCCATTTCGCATGAAAACAGGGTCCAAAATTATTGGTTTTCGTTCAGCACTGGAAGGACAGGCGCCTTCTACAATAGGCAAGGGTTTTCAAGTCTGCAAGTACGTTTTCAGCTGAGTTCCATGAACATTGTCCAAAATCATGTTTTAGGCCAAATCCACAATGCGACCAGTTCAGCATATGACAGGAGACACTGTTTGAGTGTAACAAACGTGAAATATTTCTTTTAGCCATTTCGCATGAAAACAGGGTCCAAAATTATTGGTTTTCGTTCAGCACTGGAAGGACAGGCGCCTTCTACAATAGGCAAGGGTTTTCAAGTCTGCAAGTGCGTTTTCAGCTGAGTTCCATGAACATTGTCCAAAATCATGTTTTAGGCCAAATCCACAATGCGACCAGTTCAGCATATGACAGGAGACACTGTTTGAGTGTAACAAACGTGAAATATTTCTTTTAGCCATTTCGCATGAAAACAGGGTCCAAAATTATTGGTTTTCGTTCAGCACTGGAAGGACAGGCGCCTTCTACAATAGGCAAGGGTTTTCAAGTCTGCAAGTACGTTTTCAGCTGAGTTCCATGAACATTGTCCAAAATCATGTTTTAGGCCAAATCCACAATGCGACCAGTTCAGCATATGACAGGAGACACTGTTTGAGTGTAACAAACGTGAAATATTTCTTTTAGCCATTTCGCATGAAAACAGGGTCCAAAATTATTGGTTTTCGTTCAGCACTGGAAGGACAGGCGCCTTCTACAATAGGCAAGGGTTTTCAAGTCTGCAAGTACGTTTTCAGCTGAGTTCCATGAACATTGTCCAAAATCATGTTTTAGGCCAAATCCACAATGCGACCAGTTCAGCATATGACAGGAGACACTGTTTGAGTGTAACAAACGTGAAATATTTCTTTTAGCCATTTCGCATGAAAACAGGGTCCAAAATTATTGGTTTTCGTTCAGCACTGGAAGGACAGGCGCCTTCTACAATAGGCAAGGGTTTTCAAGTCTGCAAGTACGTTTTCAGCTGAGTTCCATGAACATTGTCCAAAATCATGTTTTAGGCCAAATCCACAATGCGACCAGTTCAGCATATGACAGGAGACACTGTTTGAGTGTAACAAACGTGAAATATTTCTTTTAGCCATTTCGCATGAAAACAGGGTCCAAAATTATTGGTTTTCGTTCAGCACTGGAAGGACAGGCGCCTTCTACAATAGGCAAGGGTTTTCAAGTCTGCAAGTACGTTTTCAGCTGAGTTCCATGAACATTGTCCAAAATCATGTTTTAGGCCAAATCCACAATGCGACCAGTTCAGCATATGACAGGAGACACTGTTTGAGTGTAACAAACGTGAAATATTTCTTTTAGCCATTTCGCATGAAAACAGGGTCCAAAATTATTGGTTTTCGTTCAGCACTGGAAGGACAGGCGCCTTCTACAATAGGCAAGGGTTTTCAAGTCTGCAAGTACGTTTTCAGCTGAGTTCCATGAACATTGTCCAAAATCATGTTTTAGGCCAAATCCACAATGCGACCAGTTCAGCATATGACAGGAGACACTGTTTGAGTGTAACAAACGTGAAATATTTCTTTTAGCCATTTCGCATGAAAACAGGGTCCAAAATTATTGGTTTTCGTTCAGCACTGGAAGGACAGGCGCCTTCTACAATAGGCAAGGGTTTTCAAGTCTGCAAGTACGTTTTCAGCTGAGTTCCATGAACATTGTCCAAAATCATGTTTTAGGCCAAATCCACAATGCGACCAGTTCAGCATATGACAGGAGACACTGTTTGAGTGTAACAAACGTGAAATATTTCTTTTAGCCATTTCGCATGAAAACAGGGTCCAAAATTATTGGTTTTCGTTCAGCACTGGAAGGACAGGCGCCTTCTACAATAGGCAAGGGTTTTCAAGTCTGCAAGTACGTTTTCAGCTGAGTTCCATGAACATTGTCCAAAATCATGTTTTAGGCCAAATCCACAATGCGACCAGTTCAGCATATGACAGGAGACACTGTTTGAGTGTAACAAACGTGAAATATTTCTTTTAGCCATTTCGCATGAAAACAGGGTCCAAAATTATTGGTTTTCGTTCAGCACTGGAAGGACAGGCGCCTTCTACAATAGGCAAGGGTTTTCAAGTCTGCAAGTACGTTTTCAGCTGAGTTCCATGAACATTGTCCAAAATCATGTTTTAGGCCAAATCCACAATGCGACCAGTTCAGCATATGACAGGAGACACTGTTTGAGTGTAACAAACGTGAAATATTTCTTTTAGCCATTTCGCATGAAAACAGGGTCCAAAATTATTGGTTTTCGTTCAGCACTGGAAGGACAGGCGCCTTCTACAATAGGCAAGGGTTTTCAAGTCTGCAAGTACGTTTTCAGCTGAGTTCCATGAACATTGTCCAAAATCATGTTTTAGGCCAAATCCACAATGCGACCAGTTCAGCATATGACAGGAGACACTGTTTGAGTGTAACAAACGTGAAATATTTCTTTTAGCCATTTCGCATGAAAACAGGGTCCAAAATTATTGGTTTTCGTTCAGCACTGGAAGGACAGGCGCCTTCTACAATAGGCAAGGGTTTTCAAGTCTGCAAGTACGTTTTCAGCTGAGTTCCATGAACATTGTCCAAAATCATGTTTTAGGCCAAATCCACAATGCGACCAGTTCAGCATATGACAGGAGACACTGTTTGAGTGTAACAAACGTGAAATATTTCTTTTAGCCATTTCGCATGAAAACAGGGTCCAAAATTATTGGTTTTCGTTCAGCACTGGAAGGACAGGCGCCTTCTACAATAGGCAAGGGTTTTCAAGTCTGCAAGTACGTTTTCAGCTGAGTTCCATGAACATTGTCCAAAATCATGTTTTAGGCCAAATCCACAATGCGACCAGTTCAGCATATGACAGGAGACACTGTTTGAGTGTAACAAACGTGAAATATTTCTTTTAGCCATTTCGCATGAAAACAGGGTCCAAAATTATTGGTTTTCGTTCAGCACTGGAAGGACAGGCGCCTTCTACAATAGGCAAGGGTTTTCAAGTCTGCAAGTACGTTTTCAGCTGAGTTCCATGAACATTGTCCAAAATCATGTTTTAGGCCAAATCCACAATGCGACCAGTTCAGCATATGACAGGAGACACTGTTTGAGTGTAACAAACGTGAAATATTTCTTTTAGCCATTTCGCATGAAAACAGGGTCCAAAATTATTGTTTTTCGTTCAGCACTGGAAGGACAGGCAGCCTTCTACAATAGGCAAGGGTTTTCAAGTCTGCAAGTCCGTTTTCAGCTGAGTTCCATGAACATTGTCCAAAATCATGTTTTAGGCCAAATCCACAATGCGACCAGTTCAGCATATGACAGGAGACACTGTTTGAGTGTAACAAACGTGAAATATTTCTTTTAGCCATTTCGCATGAAAACAGGGTCCAAAATTATTGGTTTTCGTTCAGCACTGGAAGGACAGGCAGCCTTCTACAATAGGCAAGAGTTTTCAAGTCTGCAAGCCGCACTACGGAGCTCTCACCCGCAATCGTTTTCAGCTGAGTTCCATGAACATTGTCCAAAATCATTTTTTAGGCCAAATCCACAATGCGACCAGTTCAGCATATGACAGGAGACACTGTTTGAGTGTAACAAACGTGAAATATTTCTTTTAGCCATTTCGCATGAAAACAGGGTCCAAAATTATTGGTTTTTCGTTCAGCACTGGAAGGACAGGCGCCTTCTACAATAGGCAAGGGTTTTCAAGTCTGCAAGTCCGTTTTCAGCTGAGTTCCATGAACATTGTCCAAAATCATGTTTTAGGCCAAATCCACAATGCGACCAGTTCAGCATATGACAGGAGACACTGTTTGAGTGTAACAACGTGAAATATTTCTTTTAGCCATTTCGCATGAAAACAGGGTCCAAAATTATTGTTTTTCGTTCAGCACTGGAAGGACAGGCGCCTTCTACAATAGGCAAGGGTTTTCAAGTCTGCAAGTCCGTTTTCAGCTGAGTTCCATGAACATTGTCCAAAATCATGTTTTTAGGCCAAATCCACAATGCGACCAGTTCAGCATATGACAGGAGACACTGTTTGAGTGTAACAAACGTGAAATATTTCTTTTAGCCATTTCGCATGAAAACAGGGTCCAAAATTATTGTTTTTCGTTCAGCACTTGAAGGACAGGCAAGCTCTACAATAGGCAAGAATTTTCAAGTCTGCAAATCCGTTTTCAGCTAAGTTCCATAAACATTGTCCAAAATCATTTTTTTAGGCCAAATCCACAATGCGACCAGTTCAGCATATGACAGGAGACACTGTTTGAGTGTAACAAACGTGAAATATTTATTTTAGCCATTTCGCATGAAAACAGGGTCCAAAATTATTGTTTTTCGTTCAGCACTGGAAGGACAGGCGCCTTCTACAATAGGCAAGGGTTTTCAAGTCTGCAAGTCCGTTTTCAGCTGAGTTCCATGAACATTGTCCAAAATCATTTTTTAGGCCAAATCCACAATGCGACCAGTTCAGCATATGACAGGAGACACTGTTTGAGTGTAACAAACGTGAAATATTTCTTTTAGCCATTTCGCATGAAAACAGGGTCCAAAATTATTGGTTTTCGTTCAGCACTTGAAGGACAGGCAAGCTCTACAATAGGCAAGAGTTTTCAAGTCTGCAAGTCCGTTTTCAGCTGAGTTCCATGAACATTGTCCAAAATCATTTTTTAGGCCAAATCCACAATGCGACCAGTTCAGCATATGACAGGAGACACTGTTTGAGTGTAACAAACGTGAAATATTTATTTTAGCCATTTCGCATGAAAACAGGGTCCAAAATTATTGTTTTTCGTTCAGCACTGGAAGGACAGGCGCCTTCTACAATAGGCAAGGGTTTTCAAGTCTGCAAGTACGTTTTCAGCTGAGTTCCATGAACATTGTCCAAAATCATGTTTTAGGCCAAATCCACAATGCGACCAGTTCAGCATATGACAGGAGACACTGTTTGAGTGTAACAAACGTGAAATATTTATTTTAGCCATTTCGCATGAAAACAGGGTCCAAAATTATTGGTTTTCGTTCAGCACTGGAAGGACAGGCGCCTTCTACAATAGGCAAGGGTTTTCAAGTCTGCAAGTACGTTTTCAGCTGAGTTCCATGAACATTGTCCAAAATCATGTTTTAGGCCAAATCCACAATGCGACCAGTTCAGCATATGACAGGAGACACTGTTTGAGTGTAACAAACGTGAAATATTTATTTTAGCCATTTCGCATGAAAACAGGGTCCAAAATTATTGGTTTTCGTTCAGCACTGGAAGGACAGGCGCCTTCTACAATAGGCAAGGGTTTTCAAGTCTGCAAGTACGTTTTCAGCTGAGTTCCATGAACATTGTCCAAAATCATGTTTTAGAACAAATCCACAATGTGACCAGTTCAGCATATAACAGGAGACACTGTTTGAGTGTAACAAACGTGAAATATTTCTTTTAGCCATTTCGCATGAAAACAGGGTCCAAAATTATTGGTTTTCGTTCAGCACTGGAAGGACAGGCGCCTTCTACAATAGGCAAGGGTTTTCAAGTCTGCAAGTACGTTTTCAGCTGAGTTCCATGAACATTGTCCAAAATCATGTTTTAGGCCAAATCCACAATGCGACCAGTTCAGCATATGACAGGAGACACTGTTTGAGTGTAACAAACGTGAAATATTTCTTTTAGCCATTTCGCATGAAAACAGGGTCCAAAATTATTGTTTTTCGTTCAGCACTTGAAGGACAGGCAAGCTCTACAATAGGCAAGAGTTTTCAAGTCTGCAAGTCCATTTTCAGCTGAGTTCCATGAACATTGTCAAAAAAATTTTTTTAGGCCAAATCCACAATGCGACCAGTTCAGCATATGACAGGATACACTGTTTGAGTGTAACAAACGTGAAATATTTCTTTTAGCCATTTCGCATGAAAACAGGGTCCAAAATTATTGTTTTTCGTTCAGCACTGGAAGGACAGGCGCCTTCTACAATAGGCAAGGGTTTTCAAGTCTGCAAGTCCGTTTTCAGCTGAGTTCCATGAACATTGTCCAAAATCATGTTTTAGGCCAAATCCACAATGCGACCAGTTCAGCATATGACAGGAGACACTGTTTGAGTGTAACAAACGTGAAATATTTCTTTTAGCCATTTCGCATGAAAACAGGGTCCAAAATTATTGTTTTTCGTTCAGCACTTGAAGGACAGGCAAGCTCTACAATAGGCAAGAGTTTTCAAGTCTGCAAGTCCGTTTTCAGCTGAGTTCCATGAACATTGTCCAAAATCATGTTTTAGGCCAAATCCACAATGCGACCAGTTCAGCATATGACAGGAGACACTGTTTGAGTGTAACAAACGTGAAATATTTCTTTTAGCCATTTCGCATGAAAACAGGGTCCAAAATTATTGGTTTTCGTTCAGCACTGGAAGGACAGGCGCCTTCTACAATAGGCAAGGGTTTTCAAGTCTGCAAGTACGTTTTCAGCTGAGTTCCATGAACATTGTCCAAAATCATGTTTTAGGCCAAATCCACAATGCGACCAGTTCAGCATATGACAGGAGACACTGTTTGAGTGTAACAAACGTGAAATATTTATTTTAGCCATTTCGCATGAAAACAGGGTCCAAAATTATTGGTTTTCGTTCAGCACTGGAAGGACAGGCGCCTTCTACAATAGGCAAGGGTTTTCAAGTCTGCAAGTACGTTTTCAGCTGAGTTCCATGAACATTGTCCAAAATCATGTTTTAGGCCAAATCCACAATGCGACCAGTTCAGCATATGACAGGAGACACTGTTTGAGTGTAACAAACGTGAAATATTTATTTTAGCCATTTCGCATGAAAACAGGGTCCAAAATTATTGGTTTTCGTTCAGCACTGGAAGGACAGGCGCCTTCTACAATAGGCAAGGGTTTTCAAGTCTGCAAGTACGTTTTCAGCTGAGTTCCATGAACATTGTCCAAAATCATGTTTTAGGCCAAATCCACAATGCGACCAGTTCAGCATATGACAGGAGACACTGTTTGAGTGTAACAAAGCGTGAAATATTTCTTTTAGCCATTTCGCATGAAAACAGGGTCCAAAATTATTGGTTTTCGTTCAGCACTGGAAGGACAGGCGCCTTCTACAATAGGCAAGGGTTTTCAAGTCTGCAAGTACGTTTTCAGCTGAGTTCCATGAACATTGTCCAAAATCATGTTTTAGGCCAAATCCACAATGCGACCAGTTCAGCATATGACAGGAGACACTGTTTGAGTGTAACAAACGTGAAATATTTCTTTTAGCCATTTCGCATGAAAACAGGGTCCAAAATTATTGGTTTTCGTTCAGCACTGGAAGGACAGGCGCCTTCTACAATAGGCAAGGGTTTTCAAGTCTGCAAGTGCGTTTTCAGCTGAGTTCCATGAACATTGTCCAAAATCATGTTTTAGGCCAAATCCACAATGCGACCAGTTCAGCATATGACAGGAGACACTGTTTGAGTGTAACAAACGTGAAATATTTCTTTTAGCCATTTCGCATGAAAACAGGGTCCAAAATTATTGGTTTTTCGTTCAGCACTGGAAGGACAGGCGCCTTCTACAATAGGCAAGGGTTTTCAAGTCTGCAAGTACGTTTTCAGCTGAGTTCCATGAACATTGTCCAAAATCATGTTTTAGGCCAAATCCACAATGCGACCAGTTCAGCATATGACAGGAGACACTGTTTGAGTGTAACAACGTGAAATATTTATTTTAGCCATTTCGCATGAAAACAGGGTCCAAAATTATTGGTTTTCGTTCAGCACTGGAAGGACAGGCGCCTTCTACAATAGGCAAGGGTTTTCAAGTCTGCAAGTACGTTTTCAGCTGAGTTCCATGAACATTGTCCAAAATCATGTTTTAGGCCAAATCCACAATGCGACCAGTTCAGCATATGACAGGAGACACTGTTTGAGTGTAACAAACGTGAAATATTTCTTTTAGCCATTTCGCATGAAAACAGGGTCCAAAATTATTGGTTTTCGTTCAGCACTGGAAGGACAGGCGCCTTCTACAATAGGCAAGGGTTTTCAAGTCTGCAAGTACGTTTTCAGCTGAGTTCCATGAACATTGTCCAAAATCATGTTTTAGGCCAAATCCACAATGCGACCAGTTCAGCATATGACAGGAGACACTGTTTGAGTGTAACAAACGTGAAATATTTATTTTAGCCATTTCGCATGAAAACAGGGTCCAAAATTATTGGTTTTCGTTCAGCACTGGAAGGACAGGCGCCTTCTACAATAGGCAAGGGTTTTCAAGTCTGCAAGTACGTTTTCAGCTGAGTTCCATGAACATTGTCCAAAATCATGTTTTAGGCCAAATCCACAATGCGACCAGTTCAGCATATGACAGGAGACACTGTTTGAGTGTAACAAACGTGAAATATTTCTTTTAGCCATTTCGCATGAAAACAGGGTCCAAAATTATTGGTTTTCGTTCAGCACTGGAAGGACAGGCGCCTTCTACAATAGGCAAGGGTTTTCAAGTCTGCAAGTACGTTTTCAGCTGAGTTCCATGAACATTGTCCAAAATCATGTTTTAGGCCAAATCCACAATGCGACCAGTTCAGCATATGACAGGAGACACTGTTTGAGTGTAACAAACGTGAAATATTTATTTTAGCCATTTCGCATGAAAACAGGGTCCAAAATTATTGGTTTTCATTCAGCACTGGAAGGACAGGCGCCTTCTACAATAGGCAAGGGTTTTCAAGTCTGCAAGTACGTTTTCAGCTGAGTTCCATGAACATTGTCCAAAATCATGTTTTAGGCCAAATCCACAATGCGACCAGTTCAGCATATGACAGGAGACACTGTTTGAGTGTAACAAACGTGAAATATTTCTTTTAGCCATTTCGCATGAAAACAGGGTCCAAAATTATTGGTTTTCGTTCAGCACTGGAAGGACAGGCGCCTTCTACAATAGGCAAGGGTTTTCAAGTCTGCAAGTACGTTTTCAGCTGAGTTCCATGAACATTGTCCAAAATCATGTTTTAGGCCAAATCCACAATGCGACCAGTTCAGCATATGACAGGAGACACTGTTTGAGTGTAACAAACGTGAAATATTTATTTTAGCCATTTCGCATGAAAACAGGGTCCAAAATTATTGGTTTTTCGTTCAGCACTGGAAGGACAGGCGCCTTCTACAATAGGCAAGGGTTTTCAAGTCTGCAAGTACGTTTTCAGCTGAGTTCCATGAACATTGTCCAAAATCATGTTTTAGGCCAAATCCACAATGCGACCAGTTCAGCATATGACAGGAGACACTGTTTGAGTGTAACAAACGTGAAATATTTATTTTAGCCATTTCGCATGAAAACAGGGTCCAAAATTATTGTTTTTCGTTCAGCACTGGAAGGACAGGCGCCTTCTACAATAGGCAAGGGTTTCAAGTCTGCAAGTACGTTTTCAGCTGAGTTCCATGAACATTGTCCAAAATCATGTTTTAGGCCAAATCCACAATGCGACCAGTTCAGCATATGACAGGAGACACTGTTTGAGTGTAACGTGAAATATTTATTTTAGCCATTTTGCATGAAAACAGGGTCCAAAATTATTGGTTTTCATTCAGCACTGGATGGACAGGCGCCTTCTACAATAGGCAAGGGTTTTCAAGTCTGCAAGTACGTTTTCAGCTGAGTTCCATGAACATTGTCCAAAATCATGTTTTAGGCCAAATCCACAATGCGACCAGTTCAGCATATGACAGGAGACACTGTTTGAGTGTAACAAACGTGAAATATTTATTTTAGCCATTTCGCATGAAAACAGGGTCCAAAATTATTGGTTTTCGTTCAGCACTGGAAGGACAGGCGCCTTCTACAATAGGCAAGGGTTTTCAAGTCTGCAAGTACGTTTTCAGCTGAGTTCCATGAACATTGTCCAAAATCATGTTTTAGGCCAAATCCACAATGCGACCAGTTCAGCATATGACAGGAGACACTGTTTGAGTGTAACAAACGTGAAATATTTATTTTAGCCATTTCGCATGAAAACAGGGTCCAAAATTATTGGTTTTCGTTCAGCACTGGAAGGACAGGCGCCTTCTACAATAGGCAAGGGTTTTCAAGTCTGCAAGTACGTTTTCAGCTGAGTTCCATGAACATTGTCCAAAATCATGTTTTAGGCCAAATCCACAATGCGACCAGTTCAGCATATGACAGGAGACACTGTTTGAGTGTAACAAACGTGAAATATTTATTTTAGCCATTTCGCATGAAAACAGGGTCCAAAATTATTGGTTTTCGTTCAGCACTGGAAGGACAGGCGCCTTCTACAATAGGCAAGGGTTTTCAAGTCTGCAAGTACGTTTTCAGCTGAGTTCCATGAACATTGTCCAAAATCATGTTTTAGGCCAAATCCACAATGCGACCAGTTCAGCATATGACAGGAGACACTGTTTGAGTGTAACAAACGTGAAATATTTATTTTAGCCATTTCGCATGAAAACAGGGTCCAAAATTATTGGTTTTCGTTCAGCACTGGAAGGACAGGCGCCTTCTACAATAGGCAAGGGTTTTCAAGTCTGCAAGTACGTTTTCAGCTGAGTTCCATGAACATTGTCCAAAATCATGTTTTAGGCCAAATCCACAATGCGACCAGTTCAGCATATGACAGGAGACACTGTTTGAGTGTAACAAACGTGAAATATTTATTTTAGCCATTTCGCATGAAAACAGGGTCCAAAATTATTGGTTTTCGTTCAGCACTGGAAGGACAGGCGCCTTCTACAATAGGCAAGGGTTTTCAAGTCTGCAAGTACGTTTTCAGCTGAGTTCCATGAACATTGTCCAAAATCATGTTTTAGGCCAAATCCACAATGCGACCAGTTCAGCATATGACAGGAGACACTGTTTGAGTGTAACAAACGTGAAATATTTATTTTAGCCATTTTCGCATGAAAACAGGGTCCAAAATTATTGGTTTTCGTTCAGCACTGGAAGGACAGGCGCCTTCTACAATAGGCAAGGGTTTTCAAGTCTGCAAGTACGTTTTCAGCTGAGTTCCATGAACATTGTCCAAAATCATGTTTTAGGCCAAATCCACAATGCGACCAGTTCAGCATATGACAGGAGACACTGTTTGAGTGTAACAAACGTGAAATATTTATTTTAGCCATTTCGCATGAAAACAGGGTCCAAAATTATTGGTTTCGTTCAGCACTGGAAGGACAGGCGCCTTCTACAATAGGCAAGGGTTTTCAAGTCTGCAAGTACGTTTTCAGCTGAGTTCCATGAACATTGTCCAAAATCATGTTTTAGGCCAAATCCACAATGCGACCAGTTCAGCATATGACAGGAGACACTGTTTGAGTGTAACAAACGTGAAATATTTATTTTAGCCATTTCGCATGAAAACAGGGTCCAAAATTATTGGTTTTCATTCAGCACTGGAAGGACAGGCGCCTTCTACAATAGGCAAGGGTTTTCAAGTCTGCAAGTACGTTTTCAGCTGAGTTCCATGAACATTGTCCAAAATCATGTTTTAGGCCAAATCCACAATGCGACCAGTTCAGCATATGACAGGAGACACTGTTTGAGTGTAACAAACGTGAAATATTTCTTTTAGCCATTTCGCATGAAAACAGGGTCCAAAATTATTGGTTTTCGTTCAGCACTGGAAGGACAGGCGCCTTCTACAATAGGCAAGGGTTTTCAAGTCTGCAAGTACGTTTTCAGCTGAGTTCCATGAACATTGTCCAAAATCATGTTTTAGGCCAAATCCACAATGCGACCAGTTCAGCATATGACAGGAGACACTGTTTGAGTGTAACAAACGTGAAATATTTCTTTTAGCCATTTCGCATGAAAACAGGGTCCAAAATTATTGGTTTTCATTCAGCACTGGAAGGACAGGCGCCTTCTACAATAGGCAAGGGTTTTCAAGTCTGCAAGTACGTTTTCAGCTGAGTTCCATGAACATTGTCCAAAATCATGTTTTAGGCCAAATCCACAATGCGACCAGTTCAGCATATGACAGGAGACACTGTTTGAGTGTAACAAACGTGAAATATTTATTTTAGCCATTTCGCATGAAAACAGGGTCCAAAATTATTGGTTTTTCGTTCAGCACTGGAAGGACAGGCAGCCTTCTACAATAGGCAAGGGTTTTCAAGTCTGCAAGTCCGTTTTTCAGCTGAGTTCCATGAACATTGTCCAAAATCATGTTTTTAGGCCAAATCCACAATGCGACCAGTTCAGCATATGACAGGAGACACTGTTTGAGTGTAACAAACGTGAAATATTTATTTTAGCCATTTCGCATGAAAACAGGGTCCAAAATTATTGTTTTTTCGTTCAGCACTTGAAGGACAGGCAAGCCCTACAATAGGCAAGAGTTTTCAAGTCTGCAAGTTTCGCTGAGTCCCTTTTAGGCCAAATGCTCGCACTTGAAGGACAGGCCTTACAATAGGCAAGAGTTTTCAAGTCTGCAAGTCCGTTTTCAGCTGAGTTCCATGAACATTGTCCAAAATCATTTTTTAAGCCAAATCCACAATGCGACCAGTTCAGCATATGACAGGAGACACTGTTTGAGTGTAACAAACGTGAAATATTTATTTTAGCCATTTCGCATGAAAACAGGGTCCAAAATTATTGGTTTTTCGTTCAGCACTGGAAGGACAGGCAGCCTTCTACAATAGGCAAGAGTTTTCAAGTCTGCAAGTACGTTTTCAGCTGAGTTCCATGAACATTGTCCAAAATCATGTTTTAGGCCAAATCCACAATGCGACCAGTTCAGCATATGACAGGAGACACTGTTTGAGTGTAACAAACGTGAAATATTTATTTTAGCCATTTCGCATGAAAACAGGGTCCAAATTATTGTTTTTCGTTCAGCACTTGAAGGACAGGCAAGCTCTACAATAGGCAAGAGTTTTCAAGTCTGCAAGTCCGTTTTCAGCTGAGTTCCATTAACATTGTCCAAAATCATTTTTTAGACCAAATCCACAATGCGACCAGTTCAGCATATGACAGGAGACACTGTTTGAGTGTAACAAACGTGAAATATTTATTTTAGCCATTTCGCATGAAAACAGGGTCCAAAATTATTGGTTTTCGTTCAGCACTGGAAGGACAGGCGCGTTCTACAATAGGCAAGAGTTTTCAAGTCTGCAAGTCCGTTTTCAGCTGAGTTCCATGAACATTGTTCAAAATCATTTTTTAGGCCAAATCCACAATGCGACCAGTTCAGCATATGACAGGAGACACAGTTTGAGTGTAACAAACGTGAAATATTTCTTTTAGCCATTTCGCATGAAAACAGGGTCCAAAATTATTGGTTTTCGTTCAGCACTGGAAGGACAGGCGCGTTCTACAATAGGCAAGAGTTTTCAAGTCTGCAAGTCCGTTTTCAGCTGAGTTCCATTAACATTGTCCAAAATCATTTTTTAGACCAAATCCACAATGCGACCAGTTCAGCATATGACAGGAGACACTGTTTGAGTGTAACAAACGTGAAATATTTATTTTAGCCATTTCGCATGAAAACAGGGTCCAAAATTATTGTTTTTCGTTCAGCACTTGAAGGACAGGCGCCTTCTACAATAGGCAAGAGTTTTCAAGTCTGCAAGTCCGTTTTCAGCTGAGTTCCATGAACATTGTCCAAAATCTGTTTTTAGGCCAAATCCACAATGCGACCAGTTCAGCATATGACAGGAGACACTGTTTGAGTGTAACAAACGTGAAATATTTATTTTAGCCATTTCGCATGAAAACAGGGTCCAAAATTATTGTTTTTCGTTCAGCACTGGAAGGACAGGCGCCTTCTACAATAGGCAAGGGTTTTCAAGTCTGCAAGTACGTTTTCAGCTGAGTTCCATGAACATTGTCCAAAATCATGTTTTAGGCCAAATCCACAATGCGACCAGTTCAGCATATGACAGGAGACACTGTTTGAGTGTAACAAACGTGAAATATTTATTTTAGCCATTTCGCATGAAAACAGGGTCCAAAATTATTGGTTTTCGTTCAGCACTGGAAGGACAGGCGCCTTCTACAATAGGCAAGGGTTTTCAAGTCTGCAAGTATCGTTTTCAGCTGAGTTCCATGAACATTGTCCAAAATCATGTTTTAGGCCAAATCCACAATGCGACCAGTTCAGCATATGACAGGAGACACTGTTTGAGTGTAACAAACGTGAAATATTTATTTTAGCCATTTCGCATGAAAACAGGGTCCAAAATTATTGGTTTTCGTTCAGCACTGGAAGGACAGGCGCCTTCTACAATAGGCAAGGGTTTTCAAGTCTGTAAGTACGTTTTCAGCTGAGTTCCATGAACATTGTCCAAAATCATGTTTTAGGCCAAATCCACAATGCGACCAGTTCAGCATATGACAGGAGACACTGTTTGAGTGTAACAAACGTGAAATATTTATTTTAGCCATTTCGCATGAAAACAGGGTCCAAAATTATTGGTTTTCGTTCAGCACTGGAAGGACAGGCGCCTTCTACAATAGGCAAGGGTTTTCAAGTCTGCAAGTACGTTTTCAGCTGAGTTCCATGAACATTGTCCAAAATCATGTTTTAGGCCAAGTCCACAATGCGACCAGTTCAGCATATGACAGGAGACACTGTTTGAGTGTAACAACGTGAAATATTTCTTTTAGCCATTTCGCATGAAAACAGGGTCCAAAATTATTGTTTTTCGTTCAGCACTGGAAGGACAGGCGCTCTACAATAGGCAAGGGTTTTCAAGTCTGCAAGTCCGTTTTCAGCTGAGTTCCATGAACATTGTCCAAAATCATGTTTTAGGCCAAATCCACAATGCGACCAGTTCAGCATATGACAGGAGACACTGTTTGAGTGTAACAAACGTGAAATATTTATTTTAGCCATTTCGCATGAAAACAGGGTCCAAAATTATTGTTTTTCGTTCAGCACTGGAAGGACAGGCAGCCTTCTACAATAGGCAAGGGTTTTCAAGTCTGCAAGTCCGTTTTCAGCTGAGTTCCATGAACATTGTCCAAAATCATTTTTTAGGCCAAATCCACAATGCGACCAGTTCAGCATATGACAGGAGACACTGTTTGAGTGTAACAAACGTGAAATATTTATTTTAACCATTTCGCATGAAAACAGGGTCCAAAATTATTGTTTTTCGTTCAGCACTTGAAGGACAGGCAAGCTCTACAATAGGCAAGAGTTTTCAAGTCTGCAAGTACGTTTTCAGCTGAGTTCCATGAACATTGTCCAAAATCATGTTTTAGGCCAAATCCACAATGCGACCAGTTCAGCATATGACAGGAGACACTGTTTGAGTGTAACAAACGTGAAATATTTATTTTAGCCATTTCGCATGAAAACAGGGTCCAAAATTATTGGTTTTCGTTCAGCATTGGAAGGACAGACGCCTTCTACAATAGGCAAGGGTTTTCAAGTCTGCAAGTACGTTTTCAGCTGAGTTCCATGAACATTGTCCAAAATCATGTTTTAGGCCAAATCCACAATGCGACCAGTTCAGCATATGACAGGAGACACTGTTTGAGTGTAACAAACGTGAAATATTTATTTTAGCCATTTCGCATGAAAACAGGGTCCAAAATTATTGGTTTTCGTTCAGCACTGGAAGGACAGGCGCCTTCTACAATAGGCAAGGGTTTTCAAGTCTGCAAGTACGTTTTCAGCTGAGTTCCATGAACATTGTCCAAAATCATGTTTTAGGCCAAGTCCACAATGCGACCAGTTCAGCATATGACAGGAGACACTGTTTGAGTGTAACAAACGTGAAATATTTCTTTTAGCCATTTCGCATGAAAACAGGGTCCAAAATTATTGGTTTTCGTTCAGCACTGGAAGGACAGGCGCCTTCTACAATAGGCAAGGGTTTTCAAGTCTGCAAGTACGTTTTCAGCTGAGTTCCATGAACATTGTCCAAAATCATGTTTTAGGCCAAATCCACAATGCGACCAGTTCAGCATATGACAGGAAACACTGTTTGAGTGTAACAAACGTGAAATATTTATTTTAGCCATTTTGCATGAAAACAGGGTCCAAAATTATTGGTTTTCATTCAGCACTGGAAGGACAGGCGCCTTCTACAATAGGCAAGGGTTTTCAAGTCTGCAAGTACGTTTTCAGCTGAGTTCCATGAACATTGTCCAAAATCATGTTTTAGGCCAAATCCACAATGCGACCAGTTCAGCATATGACAGGAGACACTGTTTGAGTGTAACAAACGTGAAATATTTATTTTAGCCATTTCGCATGAAAACAGGGTCCAAAATTATTGGTTTTCGTTCAGCACTGGAAGGACAGGCGCCTTCTACAATAGGCAAGGGTTTTCAAGTCTGCAAGTACGTTTTCAGCTGAGTTCCATGAACATTGTCCAAAATCATGTTTTAGGCCAAGTCCACAATGCGACCAGTTCAGCATATGACAGGAGACACTGTTTGAGTGTAACAAACGTGAAATATTTCTTTTAGCCATTTCGCATGAAAACAGGGTCCAAAATTATTGGTTTTCGTTCAGCACTGGAAGGACAGGCGCCTTCTACAATAGGCAAGGGTTTTCAAGTCTGCAAGTACGTTTTCAGCTGAGTTCCATGAACATTGTCCAAAATCATGTTTTAGGCCAAATCCACAATGCGACCAGTTCAGCATATGACAGGAAACACTGTTTGAGTGTAACAAACGTGAAATATTTATTTTAGCCATTTCGCATGAAAACAGGGTCCAAAATTATTGTTTTTCGTTCAGCACTGGAAGGACAGGCGCCTTCTACAATAGGCAAGGGTTTTCAAGTCTGCAAGTACTTTTTTCAGCTGAGTTCCATGAACATTGTCCAAAATCATGTTTTAGGCCAAATCCACAATGCGACCAGTTCAGCATATGACAGGAGACACTGTTTGAGTGTAACAAACGTGAAATATTTATTTTAGCCATTTCGCATGAAAACAGGGTCCAAAATTATTGGTTTTCGTTCAGCACTGGAAGGACAGGCGCCTTCTACAATAGGCAAGGGTTTTCAAGTCTGCAAGTACGTTTTCAGCTGAGTTCCATGAACATTGTCCAAAATCATGTTTTAGGCCAAATCCACAATGCGACCAGTTCAGCATATGACAGGAGACACTGTTTGAGTGTAACAAACGTGAAATATTTATTTTAGCCATTTCGCATGAAAACAGGGTCCAAAATTATTGGTTTTCGTTCAGCACTGGAAGGACAGGCGCCTTCTACAATAGGCAAGGGTTTTCAAGTCTGCAAGTACGTTTTCAGCTGAGTTCCATGAACATTGTCCAAAATCATGTTTTAGGCCAAATCCACAATGCGACCAGTTCAGCATATGACAGGAGACACTGTTTGAGTGTAACAAACGTGAAATATTTATTTTAGCCATTTCGCATGAAAACAGGGTCCAAAATTATTGGTTTTCATTCAGCACTGGAAGGACAGGCGCCTTCTACAATAGGCAAGGGTTTTCAAGTCTGCAAGTACGTTTTCAGCTGAGTTCCATGAACATTGTCCAAAATCATGTTTTAGGCCAAATCCACAATGCGACCAGTTCAGCATATGACAGGAGACACTGTTTGAGTGTAACAAACGTGAAATATTTATTTTAGCCATTTCGCATGAAAACAGGGTCCAAAATTATTGGTTTTCATTCAGCACTGGAAGGACAGGCGCCTTCTACAATAGGCAAGGGTTTTCAAGTCTGCAAGTACGTTTTCAGCTGAGTTCCATGAACATTGTCCAAAATCATGTTTTAGGCCAAATCCACAATGCGACCAGTTCAGCATATGACAGGAGACACTGTTTGAGTGTAACAAACGTGAAATATTTATTTTAGCCATTTCGCATGAAAACAGGGTCCAAAATTATTGGTTTTCGTTCAGCACTGGAAGGACAGGCGCCTTCTACAATAGGCAAGGGTTTTCAAGTCTGCAAGTACGTTTTCAGCTGAGTTCCATGAACATTGTCCAAAATCATGTTTTAGGCCAAATCCGCAATGCGACCAGTTCAGCATATGACAGGAGACACTGTTTGAGTGTAACAAACGTGAAATATTTATTTTAGCCATTTCGCATGAAAACAGGGTCCAAAATTATTGGTTTTCATTCAGCACTGGAAGGACAGGCGCCTTCTACAATAGGCAAGGGTTTTCAAGACTGCAAGTACGTTTTCAGCTGAGTTCCATGAACATTGTCCAAAATCATGTTTTAGGCCAAATCCACAATGCGACCAGTTCAGCATATGACAGGAGACACTGTTTGAGTGTAACAAACGTGAAATATTTATTTTAGCCATTTCGCATGAAAACAGGGTCCAAAATTATTGGTTTTCGTTCAGCACTGGAAGGACAGGCGCCTTCTACAATAGGCAAGGGTTTTCAAGTCTGCAAGTACGTTTTCAGCTGAGTTCCATGAACATTGTCCAAAATCATGTTTTAGGCCAAATCCACAATGCGACCAGTTCAGCATATGACAGGAGACACTGTTTGAGTGTAACAAACGTGAAATATTTATTTTAGCCATTTTGCATGAAAACAGGGTCCAAAATTATTGCTTTTCGTTCAGCACTGGAAGGACAGGCGCCTTCTACAATAGGCAAGGGTTTTCAAGTCTGCAAGTGACGTTTTCAGCTGAGTTCCATGAACATTGTCCAAAATCATGTTTTAGGCCAAATCCACAATGCGACCAGTTCAGCATATGACAGGAGACACTGTTTGAGTGTAACAAACGTGAAATATTTATTTTAGCCATTTCGCATGAAAACAGGGTCCAAAATTATTGGTTTTCGTTCAGCACTGGAAGGACAGGCGCCTTCTACAATAGGCAAGGGTTTTCAAGTCTGCAAGTACGTTTTCAGCTGAGTTCCATGAACATTGTCCAAAATCATGTTTTAGGCCAAATCCACAATGCGACCAGTTCAGCATATGACAGGAGACACTGTTTGAGTGTAACAAACGTGAAATATTTATTTTAGCCATTTCGCATGAAAACAGGGTCCAAAATTATTGGTTTTCGTTCAGCACTGGAAGGACAGGCGCCTTCTACAATAGGCAAGGGTTTTCAAGTCTGCAAGTACGTTTTCAGCTGAGTTCCATGAACATTGTCCAAAATCATGTTTTAGGCCAAATCCACAATGCGACCAGTTCAGCATATGACAGGAGACACTGTTTGAGTGTAACAAACGTGAAATATTTATTTTAGCCATTTCGCATTAAAACAGGGTCCAAAATTATTGGTTTTCGTTCAGCACTGGAAGGACAGGCGCCTTCTACAATAGGCAAGGGTTTTCAAGTCTGCAAGTACGTTTTCAGCTGAGTTCCATGAACATTGTCCAAAATCATGTTTTAGGCCAAATCCACAATGCGACCAGTTCAGCATATGACAGGAGACACTGTTTGAGTGTAACAAACGTGAAATATTTATTTTAGCCATTTCGCATGAAAACAGGGTCCAAAATTATTGGTTTTCGTTCAGCACTGGAAGGACAGGCGCCTTCTACAATAGGCAAGGGTTTTCAAGTCTGCAAGTACGTTTTCAGCTGAGTTCCATGAACATTGTCCAAAATCATGTTTTAGGCCAAATCCACAATGCGACCAGTTCAGCATATGACAGGAGACACTGTTTGAGTGTAACAAACGTGAAATATTTATTTTAGCCAATTCGCATGAAAACAGGGTCCAAAATTATTGGTTTTCGTTCAGCACTGGAAGGACAGGCGCCTTCTACAATAGGCAAGGGTTTTCAAGTCTGCAAAGTACGTTTTCAGCTGAGTTCCATGAACATTGTCCAAAATCATGTTTTAGGCCAAATCCACAATGCGACCAGTTCAGCATATGACAGGAGACACTGTTTGAGTGTAACAAACGTGAAATATTTATTTTAGCCATTTTGCATGAAAACATTGTCCAAAATTATTGGTTTTCATTCAGCACTGGAAGGACAGGCGCCTTCTACAATAGGCAAGGGTTTTCAAGTCTGCAAGTACGTTTTCAGCTGAGTTCCATGAACATTGTCCAAAATCATGTTTTAGGCCAAATCCACAATGCGACCAGTTCAGTATATGACAGGAGACACTGTTTGAGTGTAACAAACGTGAAATATTTCTTTTAGCCATTTCGCATGAAAACAGGGTCCAAAATTATTGGTTTTCGTTCAGCACTGGAAGGACAGGCGCCTTCTACAATAGGCAAGGGTTTTCAAGTCTGCAAGTACGTTTTCAGCTGAGTTCCATGAACATTGTCCAAAATCATGTTTTAGGCCAAATCCACAATGCGACCAGTTCAGCATATGACAGGAGACACTGTTTGAGTGTAACAAACGTGAAATATTTATTTTAGCCATTTCGCATGAAAACAGGGTCCAAAATTATTGTTTTTCGTTCAGCACTGGAAGGACAGGCGCCTTCTACAATAGGCAAGGGTTTTCAAGTCTGCCAGTACGTTTTCAGCTGAGTTCCATGAACATTGTCCAAAATCATGTTTTAGGCCAAATCCACAATGCGACCAGTTCAGCATATGACAGGAGACACTTGTTTGAGTGTAACAAACGTGAAATATTTATTTTAGCCATTTCGCATGAAAACAGGGTCCAAAATTATTGGTTTTCATTCAGCACTGGAAGGACAGGCGCCTTCTACAATAGGCAAGGGTTTTCAAGACTGCAAGTACGTTTTCAGCTGAGTTCCATGAACATTGTCCAAAATCATGTTTTAGGCCAAATCCACAATGCGACCAGTTCAGCATATGACAGGAGACACTGTTTGAGTGTAACAAACGTGAAATATCTATTTTAGCCAATTCGCATGAAAACAGGGTCCAAAATTATTGGTTTTCGTTCAGCACTGGAAGGACAGGCGCCTTCTACAATAGGCAAGGGTTTTCAAGTCTGCAAGTACGTTTTCAGCTGAGTTCCATGAACATTGTCCAAAATCATGTTTTAGGCCAAATCCACAATGCGACCAGTTCAGCATATGACAGGAGACACTGTTTGAGTGTAACAAACGTGAAATATTTATTTTAGCCATTTCGCATGAAAACAGGGTCCAAAATTATTGGTTTTCATTCAGCACTGGAAGGACAGGCGCCTTCTACAATAGGCAAGGGTTTTCAAGTCTGCAAGATACGTTTTCAGCTGAGTTCCATGAACATTGTCCAAAATCATGTTTTAGGCCAAATCCATGTCGACCAGTTCAGCATATGACAGGAGACACTGTTTGAGTGTAACAAACGTGAAATATTTCTTTTAGCCATTTCGCATGAAAACAGGGTCCAAAATTATTGGTTTTCGTTCAGCACTGGAAGGACAGGCGCCTTCTACAATGGGCGAAGGGTTTTCAAAGTTTGCAGGCACGTTTTTCAGCTGAGTTCCATGAACATTGTCCAAAATCATGTTTTAGGCCAAATCCACAATGCGACCAGTTCAGCATATGACAGGAGACACTGTTTGAGTGTAACAAACGTGAAATATTTCTTTTTAGCCATTTCGCAAGAAAACAGGGTCCAAAATTTTGGTTTTCATTCAGCACTGGAAGGACAGGCGCCTTCTACAATAGGCAAGGGTTTTCAAGTCTGCAAGTACGTTTTCAGCTGAGTTCCATGAACATTGTCCAAAATCATGTTTTAGGCCAAATCCACAATGCGACCAGTTCAGCATATGACAGGAGACACTGTTTGAGTGTAACAAACGTGAAATATTTCTTTTTGCCATTTCGCATGAAAACAGGGTCCAAATTATTGGTTTTCGTTCAGCACTGGAAGGACAGCGCCTTCTACAATAGGCAAGGGTTTTCAAGTCTGCAGAAGTCACGTTTTTCAGCTGAGTTCCATGAACATTGTCCAAAATCATGTTTTAGGCCAAATCCACAATGCGACCAGTTCAGCATATGACGGGAGACACTGTTTGAGTGTAACAACGTGAAATATTTCTTTTTGCCATTTCGCATGAAAACAGGGGTCCAAAATTATTGGTTTTTCGTTCAGCACTGGAAGGACGGCGCTTTCTACAATGGCAAGGGTTTTCAAGTCTGCAGTACGTTTTCAGCTGAGTTCCATGAACATTGTCCAAAATCATGTTTTAGGCCAAATCCACAATGCGACCAGTTCAGCATATGACAGGAGACACTGTTTGAGTGTAACAACGTGAAATATTTCTTTTAGCCATTTCGCATGAAAACAGGGTCCAAAATTATTGGTTTTCATTCAGCACTGGAAGGACAGGCCTTCTACAATAGGCAAGGGTTTTCAAGTCTGCAAGTACGTTTTCAGCTGAGTTCCATGAACATTGTCCAAAATCATGTTTTAGGCCAAATCCACAATGCGACCAGTTCAGCATATGACAGAGACACTGTTTGAGTGTAACAAAGCGTGAAATATTTCTTTTACCATTTCGCATGAAAACAGGGTCCAAAATTATTGGTTTTCGTTCAGCATTGGAAGGACAGACGCCTTCTACAATGCAGGGTTTTCAAGTCTGCAAGTACGTTTTTCAGCTGAGTTCCATGAACATTGTCCAAAATCATGTTTTAGGCCAAATCCACAATCGACCAGTTCAGCATATGACAGGAGAACACTGTTTGAGTGTAACAAACGTGAAATATTTCTTTTAGCCATTTAGCATGAAAACAGGGGTCCAAAATTATTGGTTTTCGTTCAGCATTGGAAGGACAGACGCCTTCTACAATAGGCAAGGGGTTTTCAAGTCTGCAAGTACGTTTTCAGCTGAGTTCCATGAACATTGTCCAAAATCATGTTTTAGGCCAAATCCACAATGCGACCAGTTCAGCATATGACGAGACACTGTTTGAGTGTAACAAACGTGAAATATTTTTTTAGCCATTTCCATGAAAACAGGGGGTCCAAAATTATTGGTTTTCATTCAGCACTGGAAGGACAGGCGCCTTCTACAATAGGCAAGGGTTTTTAAGTCTGCAAGTACGTTTCAAACTGAGTTCCATGAACATTGTCCAAAATCATGTTTTAGGCCAAATCCACAATGCGACCAGTTCAGCATATGACAGGAGACACTGTTTGAGTGTAACAAACGTGAAATATTTCTTTTAGCCTTTCGCATTAAAACAGGGTCTTATGTGGTTTTCGTTCAGCACTGGAAGGACAGGCCCTTCTACAATAGGCAAGGGTTTTCAAGTCTGCATCGTTTTCATCTGAGTTCCATGAACATTGTCCAAAATCATGTTTTAGGCCAAATCCACAATGCGACCAGTTCAGCATATGACAGGAGACACTGTTTGAGTGTAACAAACGTGAAATATTTCTTTTAGCCATTTCATGAAAACAGGGTCCAAATTATTGGTTTTCGTTCAGCACTGGAAGGACAAGCGCCTTCTACAATAGGCAAGGGTTTTCAAGTCTGCAGAAGTACGTTTTCAGCTGAGTTCCACTGAACATTGTCCAAAATCATGTTTTAGGCCAAATCCACAATGCGACCAGTTCAGCATATGACAGAGACACTGTTTGAGTGTTAACAAACGTGAAATATTTCTTTGCCATTTCGCATGAAAACAGGGTCCAAAATTATTGTTTTCGTTCAGCACTGGAAGGACAGGGCGCCTTCTACAATAGGCAAGTTTTCAAGTCTGCGTACGTTTTCATCTGAGTTCCATGAACATTGTCCAAAATCATGTTTTAAACAAATCCACAATGCGACCAGTTCAGCATATGATAGGAGACACTGTTTGAGTGTAACAACGTGAAATATTTCTTTTAGCCATTTCATGAAAACAGGGTCCAAAATTATTGGTTTTCGTTCAGCACTGAAGGACAGACGCCTTCAATAGGGCAAGGGTTTTCAAGTCTGCAAATACGTTTTCAGCTGAGTTCCATGAACATTGTCCAAAATCATGTTTTTAGGCCAAATCCACAATGCGGCCAGTTCAGCATATGACAGGAGACACTGTTTGAGTGTAACAAGCGTGAAATATTTTTTTAGCCATTTCGCATGAAAACAGGGTCCAAATTATTGGTTTCAGCACTGGAAGGACAGGCGCCTTCTACAATAGGCAAGGGTTTTCAAGTCTGCAAGTACGTTTTCAGCTGAGTTCCATGAACATTGTCCAAAATCATTTTTAGGCCAAATCCACAATGCGACCAGTTCAGGGCATATGACAGGAGACACTGTTTGAGTGTACAAAACGTGAAATATTTCTCTTTAGCCATTTCGCATGAAAACAGGGAATCCAAAATTATTGGTTTTCGTTCAGCACTGGAAGGACAGGCGCCTTCTACAATAGGCAAGGGTTTTCAAGTCTGTACGTTTTCAGCTGAGTTCCATGAACATTGTCCAAAATCATGTTTTTAGGCCAAATCCACAATGCGACCAGTTCAGCATATGACAGGAGACACTGTTTGAGTGTAACAACGTGAAATATTTCTTTTAGCCATTTCATGAAAACAGGGTCCAAAATTATTGGTTTTCGTTCAGCACTGGAAGGACAGGCGCCTTCTAACAATAGGCAAGGGTTTTCAAGTCTGCAAGTACGTTTTCAGCTGAGTTCCATGAACATTGTCCAAAATCATGTTTTAGGCCAAATCCACAAATGGTCAGTGGTCATTTTTCGGCAATGTCTTAATCGCAACTCCCATTCTCTCACTGCCAACTGTCTTTTTCACATCCTCCAAACAAATGTATGTGCCAGTTACCTTATCTGTTGGAGAGGTGCGCAGATTGGAAGGTCTTATTGATTCGGGTGGCTGCCAGTTTTATGGATGGGGGGTCTCGCTGGGGGTGGAGTTCAATTATCCCACTTCAGCCTCCTCTGCGAGTCAACGCGCTGACGGTGAGCCCATGCACCTGGGTTCATTCGTCACCGACGAAATAAAGTTACAAGTGGGCTCCCTGCACCATGAGACATCATTCTGTTCATCTCCGCTCCCACGGGGGGCCGCTGTCCTGGCCACCCCTTTACCGTCATATCTGTCATCTCCTGGAGATCTCATTCACGGCTTGAGTGAGGTTGTGGGCATCCTCCATTTACCTTGCAAAACGTCTCCACTGTGAGGATGCGCAGGGTGCGGTGTCTGGTTGTTCCTACAGAGTACCAGGATTACGCCAGGTGTTCTCCAAAGAGGGCTACCGTGTTACCACCGCATCGGGCCTGGGACTGTGCAATTGATCTGCTATCCGGGGCTACACCTCCTCGCAGAAGAATCTATCCTTTGTCACAGCCAGAACGAGAATCATGAGCAAGTATATTGATGAGGCACTACAGCAAGGGGCCATTCGCCCATCTCGTCTCCCGCCGCATCCAGTTTTTTTCTTTGTTAAGAAAAAGGATGACGGACTAGCATCCTTGTATAGACTATTGAGGTTTTGAATGATATTACCATTAAAATCGTTACCCTCTTCCTTTGATTCCAGCAGCCCTCGAGCAGGTGGGGCAGGCCTCCATCTACAGTAAACTGGACCTCAGGAGTGCGTACAATCTGGTGCGCATTAGAGAAGGGGATGAATGGAAGACCGCCTTCATCACCCATCGAACATTATGAATATTGTGTCATGCCCTATGGACTTACTAACGCGCCCTCTGTGTTCCAGGCGTTCATGAATGACATTTTCAGGGACTTGATTGATCGCTTTGTTATAGTGTACATTGATGACATCCTAATCTACTCTAACTCTCTGAGTGAACATGTGTCCCATGTGCGACAGGTTCTGGACCGACTCCGACAACACTCTCTGTTCGTGAAGGCCGAAAAGAGTGAATTCCATGTCTAGCGATTTCCTTCCTTGGGGCCATACTCACTCCCGACGGGGTACAACTGGATGAAAATAAGGTGCAAGCTGTACGAGACTGGCCTCAACCCCAGACGGTGAAAGAGCTCCAGAGATTCTTAGGGTTCGCCAATTACTATAGACGGTTTGTGCGTAATTTCGCACAACCGCAGCTCCCCCTGTCGGCGATGACCAGCTACAAGGGGTCGTGGTCTGAAATGGACGGAGGGGGCAGTGCGGGCTTTTGAGACATTGAAACAACGATTTACCACCGCTCCCATTTTATGTCAGCCGGATCCTACCTTGCAGTTCATCGTGGAGGTGGACGCCTCGGAGGTTGGAGTTGGAGCCGTGCTATCCCACGCCAAGGGTGAGCCGCCCAAATCACGACCCTGTGCTCTTTTTTCTAAGAAGCTGAATCCGGCCGAGCAGAACTACGACGTGGGAAATCGTGAATTACTGGCGGTGAAGTTAGCACTGGAGGAGTGGAGAAATTGGCTGGAGGGAGCAGATCATCCGTTCCAAGTGCTCACGGACCACCGCAACCTGGAGTATCTTCACAGTGCTAAACGACTGAACTCCCGACAGGCCAGGTGGTCTTTATTCTTCAACCGTTTCCAATTCACTGTCTCTTATATTCCCGGGTCCAAGAATTGTAAGGCGGACGCGCTTTCCCGGATGGTTGAGCGCTGAAAGACCCGTGGAACCAGAACCTATCCTCCCCATGAGTTGCCGTGCTGGTCCTGTGAGGTGGGCTACTCGATGACACGATTCAGGAGAGCCTAGCGGAACCAGCCCCCTCCAGAAACCCGGTGTCGAAGGTGTTTGTACCAGCTCTGCTTCGACCTCAACTGATGGAATGGTGCCACACGTCGCTGGATCTGGTCATCCAGAATCACTTTCGAACTACACGACTCAGTCGAAAATACTGGTGGGATTCCCTCACAGATGACGTCAGAGACTACGTATTATCCTGCCCAGTATGTGCTCAGTCCAAGGCGCCTCGAGCACTACCGGAGGGTAAGCTGATGCCATTGCCAACTCCTCAACGACCCTGGTCGCACATTGCGATGGACTTTGTTACCGACCTATCATCGATCGATTCTCCAAGATGTGCCGGTTAGTACCCATGACCCGTTTACCTAACGCCACTCAGATGGCGGAGACTATGTTTAACCAGGTGTTCCGGCAGTTTGGTGTTCCGGAGGATGTTGTTTCCGACCGGGGACCCCAGTTCGTATCCCGGGTATGGAAGGCCTTCTGCGAACGCTTGGGCATCTCGGTGAGCCTCACCTCCGGATATCATCCCCAGGCCAATGGGCAGACAGAACGGCTCAACCAGGAAATTGGGAAGTATCTACGGCAACAATGTTCGCGGCAGTCGCAAGGTGGAGCCGATTCCTTCCTTGGGTAGAGTATGCTCAGAACTCCCTCATTCACCCTCCCTACGTCTAACGCCCTTCCAGTGTGTTCTAGGGTATCAACCACCCCTGTTCCCGTGGGATACCGCACCCGGGATGGTACCGGCGGTGGGCCGAGTGGTTCCGTCGGAGTGCGCAGGTCTGGGAGACGGCCCATCAACATCTCAGTCAGGCCTCACAACAGTAAAGACCCTACGCCGACCGACGCCGGAGACCTACTCCCACTTATCAACCCGGGCAACGAGTGTGGCTGTCTACCCGAGACCTGCGGTTCCAACGGAGCTGCAAGAAGCTCCAACCCAGGTACAGTCGGGCCGTTCAAGGTACTGAGACGCATTAACCCTGTCACCTACCGTCTGTTACTCCTCGACACTACAGGATAAACCCTCGTTCCACGTCTCCCTGTTGGCTGCTGTCACTATAGCCCGATGCACCCCCAATTGCTCAACAACCTACTACACCACCTTTGTAGGATGAACAGGACACCACCTATACAGTCCCACGAGATACTGGAGTCAAGACAGAGACGAGGGGCATCGAATATCTCGTGGACTGGGAGGATATGGACCTGAGGAACGGTCCTGGATCCTGCTAAGGACATACTGGACCCGCGCTCCGGCCACCTTCCACACTGAACACCCAGATCATCCAGACCCCGACCCAGAGGAAGACCACCCGGTAGAGGGTAGACCGTCAGGAGCCGGCCCTGGGGAGGGGGATACTGTAAGGGATCGGGGTTGGCTGGGTCTAGACAGAGTCTGACACTTCCCCGATCTACAGAGAGGAGTCATCAGACTTCGATCTGGTTCACCTGAGTTCTGAGCACACCTGGCGTAATTAGTGTAGGATATAAGGTGTGCTCAGAAGCTCAGTCGGTGCGAGGTATTGTTCCTTTGTGACTTGCTAAGCGTTTTGTTCCGAGAGAGAGAGGTTTGTTGTTTTGATTACCCGTGTATCCGACCTGTGCCTTGTTGTTTGACTCCCGAAGTTGCTTAATCCTCTGCTTGTCTACCCCAGTGATTACCGTCCTCCTGATCCTGTGTCTGTGACCTCGACTCACGACTAAGCCCGCTCCCTGGTACCTCTGCCTGGCCCGGTTTTGACCACAACCCACCCGCCACGATATAGCTATTCCCTTGTCTGTACTCTAATAAAGCCTCGCTATTCTGCGGTTGGATCTTACCACTCTGTCTGAGTATTCATTACATAGCCACCCTTTGCCTTGATGACAGCTTTGCACATTGTCATTACTACATGATTCCATATGTGTTATTTCATAGTTGATGTTTTTCACTATTATTCTACAATGAAAAAATAGTAAAATTAAGAAAAACCCTTGAATGAGTAAGTGTGTCCAAACATTTGACTGGTACAGTAGTTTTTTCCAAGTTCCCAGTTGTCTTGAACACACTCTTTGCTTGTGATGGAGATGACTAATCAAAAGACAATATTTTAAGCAGAAGGGTTTGTTTTGTTGTGTACAAAATAATGTCTCTCAGGCGCTGTACAGGCCTATTGTTATCGGTTAACAACAGCCACCAAAAGTAATAATATAATAATAATATAAAGTACCAGCTACAGTAATAAGATGTTATAGCTCCTCTGGTAGCTTGAAGTCTCCAACCATCACATCCCTGCAGGAGACGCACCATAACCCTCGATGTCATGCAGAGGACCAAAGTGCTTTGTTCTCAACTCAATCCCTTTGGGAATATTTCACATTAACATAAACCCTCACAAGCCCTGGATTTGTGTGGGTGGTTATTGTTTTCCTTGCGTACCTTTGACAACAAAACCTATTTGAAATGAAATGTGCATTGTTCTGTCAACTGTTTACTAGAGATGGGTTATCCAGATAGTCGAAATTCTCTCGGCCAATCAGAATGAACAGCTGACATGCTGGCCAGAGATACCTATAGTCTGGGCCAGAGATACCTATATTTTGGCTAACAGCAACAGCGAAAGAGAAGTCAGATTTTCGCTATTATAGCACTGATTCCCTTTCAAAGGTTTTTCCCTGGTGAGTGTTTTGATCTGTCAGGTATTGTGAGAACTCCATTAGGTGAAAGCATGTCATTATTAAAATACGTCTACATTATTTCTCCCAAAATGAATAATCAAGTAATTGAATACTAACGTACGTTTGGATAACCGTACCCATTACTACGTGTACTGTCACACTGTATTCAGTTGATTTTCTTTGGAAAGGTTCAGCTTTCTTTTATTAAGAAAAATAGCATTCATGTTCTTTGAAAGGAGCAATACAGTAATGCTCGTTGTTGTTATTGAGTTTGCACTCACATTGTATCTTTTCTTAATTGAAAATACATGTCCTATATTTGAGCTCAGGAGTGTTAGGCTATGGTTCAACCCAGCACTCAGAGAAACAACACGACAAAGGGAGTGGAAGAAACAAAAATATTTAATCAAAGTTAAAATTGTCTTAGTCCAAAAACAACTGAAGTAAAGGAACAGAGTGGGCTAGTCGGCTCCGGAGGAAGGAGGGCTGAGGCAGGCAGGCAGGCAGGCAGGCAGGCAGGCAGCCGACAGGGCAGGAAGCCGGCAGGTTGGGAGGTATGTCCGAAACGCTCTGGTAAGAACATACGATCTCGCCGTGGAGAGCCATGCCCCGGAATTAGTAGTGCAGGTTGATTAGAGAATAGGATGCAGCTGCGTAGGCGGGAATCACTGGAAACAACCCGCAGCTGCACAGAGAGGCAGATCCTGAGCACGCCCCCTGATCCACTCCAGACACACCCACATAAAGGGGACAAACACACATACAGATACAACAGACACAGAGGGGACAAAACAAGGAGGAAGGAAACAGAAAAGGGAGAGCAAGCTGCCCACATAACAGTACCCCCCTCAATGGTCGCCACCTGGCGACCCACCAGGCCTGTCAGGGTTGTCGTGATGGAAGTCCGTGATCAACTGAGGATCCAACACAAAACGCTTAGGGACCCAAGACCTCTCCTCTGGTCCATAACCTTCCCAATCGACTAGGTATTGGAGACCCCTACCCCGCCTCCGAGAGTCCAGTAGCCTACTGACGGTGTAGGCCGGATGGTCGTCAATGAGACGAACAGGTGGAGGTGGAACAGCCGGCGGACACAAAGGCTGGAGGACACAGGTTTCCAGTTGGGAGGCGTGGAAAGTAGGGTGTATCTTCATGGCTGAAGGCAACTTCAAACGAACGCAGCGGGGTTAATGATGGACTCCACCACAAACGGACCCAGGTACCGAGGAGACAGCTTGCGTGATTTGGTGCGAAGAGTGCGTTCTTAGACGACAGCCAAACCTCTTGACCAGGATGAAACACAGGTGCGGGAGTCCTGCTCCTATCCGCTGTCATCTTGTTCCTGTCGGTGGTCGGCAACGCTTCCCGCGTCGCGCCACACTCTCTGGCAGCGCGGAGGTTCTCCTGAACCGAGGGAACAGCCAATTCCTTCTCCTGAGCAGGAAACAGAGGGGGTTGATAACCCATGGTAACTTCGAAGGGTGAAAGACCAGTGGCAGAGGTGGTGAGGAGTTGTGGGCTACTCTATCCAAGGCAGATGTTTGGCCCAGGATGATGGATGTTGAGCAGCCACACAATGAAGGGTTGCTTTGAGGTCTTGATTGGCTCTTTCTGTTTGACCGTTGGTCTGGGGATGAAACCCTGAGGACAGACTAACGGAAGCACCCAAAGCAGAACAGAAAACCTTCCAAACACGGGAAGTAAACTGTGGGCCTCTATCAGATACGATGTCCACAGGTATTCCATGGGGACGGAATACATGTTGGACTAGGAGGTCCGCTGTCTCACTGGCAGACGTATTTTGGTAATGCTACTATAGTGAACAGATTTAGAGAATCTGTCCACAATGGTAAGTATAGTATCATTACCTTCAGACTTGGGTAGGCCGGGTGACAAAATCCATGGCTATGGGACCAGGGCGGCTGGGAACTGGGAGGGGTAGCAGCAGCCCGAAGGGGACTGATGGGAGACTTTGCCCCGAGCACAGGTTGAACAGGCTGCCACAAAAGCCCGAACGTCAGTTTCCATTGAAGGCCACCAAAAATGTCTCTACAGCGTCAACGTCTCTCATCCCCAGGGTGACCATGCAGCGGGGGTGTGAATCCACTGCAACACCTGAGACCGACCGTCTCGAACAAAGAGTAGGTTGGGAGGTCCATCACCCGGTCCCGGTCCGTGGCAAGTGCAGTCTTCACAAGAGACTCGATCTCCCACTGAACAGCGCCACGGCGCATGAGGAAGGCAGACTGCCTCAGGCTCGCTGGTCTCCGAGATCAGCAAACTGGCGGGACAAAGCATCTGGTTTAACATTTCTTGACCCCGGTCTGTATGTAAGAATAAAGTTAAACCTACTAAAAACAGGGCCCATCTGGCTTGGCGTGAGTTGAGTCTCTTAGTTGGCTTGGATGTAAGCCAAGTTCTTGTGGTCTGTCCAGACCTACAAACGGCAGTTCAGCTCCATCCAGCCAGTGCCGCCATTCTTCCAGTGCTAGCTTGACCGCCAGCAGTTCTCAAGTTTCCAACGTCGTAATTCCGTTCTGTGGGTGACAATTTTTTGGAGAAAAAGCACAGGGGTGAAGCTTTTTGGTCAGTGGGGAGCGCTGGGAGAGGACGGCTCCCACACCTGAGTCCACGCGTCCACCTCCACAACAAACTGCAGAGAGGTATTGGGGTGTATCAACACGGGGAGGTGGAAAACAGTTCCTTCAAAACCCCTACCGCCTGCTCCGCCTCAGGGGACCACAGAAAAGGGACTTTTGGGGATGTGAGTCTAGTAAGGGGTGCCACCACTTTACTAAAACCCTTAATGAACCTACGGTAGAAGTTAGCAAAGCCCAAAAATCGTTGAAGTTGCCTTACGGGTGGTGGGTATGGGCCATTCCGTCACTGCCCGGATCTTCTCGGGGTCGCCTTCACCTGCCCGCTCTCAATGATGAAACCAAGGAACGATGTAGACTGTTTGTGGAACTCACACTTCTCTGCTTTGACGTACAGCTTGTTTTCCAAGAGCCGTTGAAGGACTTGACGGACGTGTGACTCATGCTCCTCGGGTGACTTGGAAAAAACCAAGAATATCATCCAGGTATACAAAGACAAAACGGTTCAAAAAATCCCTAAGAACATCGTTCACCATGGCTTGGAAAACAGCAGGGGCGTTTGAGAGCCCAAAGGGCATGACCAAATACTCAAAATGTCCCAGTGGAGTGTTGAGCGGTTTTCCACTCATCTCCCCTTACGGATCCGGACAAGGTGATAAGCGTTCCTGAGGTCGAGCTTGGAGAAAACTGTGGCGCCATGCAGAGGTTCAAAAGCAGAGTTGATGAGTGGAAGGGGATACTTGTTTTTAACAGTTATGTTGTTTAAACCCCTGAAACTCGATACAGGGCGTAACACTTGTCCTTCTTTTCACGAAAAAAAACCTGCACCCAAAGGAGACGGCGAGCGATTATGCCGAGACCAGAGAATCACCAATGTACTGCTCCATTGCCTCTCTTTCCGGTCGGGACAGATTGTATAAGCGACTAGAGGGCAAGGGGAGCACCAGGAAAGCAGTTCAATAGGGCAATCATAGGCCTATGTGGTGGTAGAGACGGCCTTGTCCTTACTGAAAACCTCCGCTAAGTCATGGTATTCTTTGGGGACAGATGACAGATCAAAGGAGCTGAGGGATGAGTTGGGTTACACTTAGTGGGGGAACCGCTGACCTAAGGCACTCTGAATGGCAGTTAGTGCTCCAACTGAGAATGGTGTGACGTGTCCAATCAATTTGTGGGTTGTGAAGAGCCAACCAGGGGAAGCCAAGGATTAGGGAGGTAGCTGAGCCAGACATAACTCTTAGCTGAATGCTTTCACAATGATTGCCAGAAATCACTAGGGGAAAGCGGGGGTGGTTTGATGAGTTATCTCCGAGGGGAGGCGCCCATCAAGGGCTGTGACCCGAATGGGGGTAGGTAGTGGCTCCATGGGGATACGAGCTTGTGTAACGAACTGGTGGCTAATAAAGTTGTCTTCTGCACCTGAGTCTATGAGAGCTGAGAGTGGCAGGGAATGACTCTGGAAACGTGAGGTTACAGGTACTTGTAATCGGGGAATGATGGGTTCAGGATCTAACTCTGGGCTCAAGTAGACCCCACCGTTACGAGCGAGCCTTGTCTTTTGGCCGCTGGGCATGTAGCAGAATGTGTGTGGCGTCTCCACAGTACAGGCACTCACCCGCCTGGAAGCGCCGTTGCCGTTCTGCTGGAGGTAGTCCGGAGCTCGACCCACTTGCATAGGTTCCTCCTCTGTGCTTCGGGATGGAATCAGGAATAAAGCTGCCGGCTCGGGGAGGCGAGACTTCGAGTGGTTGAAGGCTGGGGAACTTTCGTCCTCCTAGATGCGGCCGACCGCCTCTCTCCCGACGCCTCTCCCCAACCGGTTGTCTAGCTTAATGGACAGGGAAACGAGAGAATGTAAATCATGTGGCTCGTCACGAGCAGCCAGTTCATCCTTAATGGCTTCATTCAAACCGTTTAGAAATGCTCCTTGAAGTGCCACATTGTTCCACTTGGAGTCCGCTGCCAAAGTCCAGAACTCAATAGAGTACTCAGCCACACTGTTAGAACCCTGCCTCAAATTAAAAAAGTATCTTGGAGGAATTACCCACATGGTCAGGATGGTCAAAAACAGTCTTCAATTTACAGAAAAATCAGCGAAAGTCAATCCAGTCAAAGTTTGATTTGAGCACACAGCCTCAGCCCAAACCAGAGCTCTCCCTCTTAACAGCCCCAGAACATAATGTACCTTAGAGGAATCAGTAGAAAATGACAGTGGTCTCTGCCGAAAAATCAAGTCACACTGAAGCAAAAATCCCCGGCACTTGTCCAATTCTCCATTGAACGGTTCAGGCGACGTGACAGGGGGTTCCCGATGGAACGAAACCTGCATCATGTCCGAGGAACCAACTTGGGGTACATCAAACTGGGGGTCAGAGAGAGATGGAGAACTGATAACAGACAATTTAGAGACTTGTGTAGTTAACTGAGTCACCTGGTTCAGCAGTTGATGATTATTTTCCAAAAGAGTCCGAATCAGTTGATCATGCTGTCCTAGCAACGTTCCTTGAGCCTGGATAGCTTGTTGGAAGCTGTCTTCGTTTGCCCTGCTGTCTCTCTGTTGGGTCCATGGCCAGATCGTTCTGTTAGGCTATGGTTCAACCCAGCACTCAGAGAAACAACACGACAAAGGGAGTGGAAGAACAAAAATATTTAATCAAAGTTAAAATTGTCTTAGTCCAAAAACAACTGGGGTAAAAGGAACAGAGTGGGCTATCGGCTCCCGGGAGGAAGGAGAGGCTGAGGCAGGCAGGCAGGCTGTACCCGATCCCGCGTCTGAGTCGGGTCCTGTCTGTGGACTAGTTTTTATGTTCGTGATCTCCAGTTTCCCGAGGTTCTGGAACGCTCGGGGAGCTCTCTTGATTTCCGCACCTGCATCCCATCAGCAATCTGCACACCTGGTCCTGATCATCACCCTTCTTAGGCTCTGGCCTAACATCCATTCCTGCCGGATGCGTTAGCCGTGAACGTAGGTTTACCAGAGTATCAGTCTTAGAGCCTAGCGTTTGTTTTGTTGTTTTTGCACCTTGTTGGTTTGTTGCTTACACCCCGTTTTGTTCCATCTGCAGTCACCCGTCCGGAACCTTCATCCAACCTCTGCCTGGTGGTGCGGCTGCGCGACTCAGGATGGGATCAACCACTGCACCCCCAACAACTAATCAACGCCGCCCGCTCTGTTCCCTGGATTATTCAGCATCACTCTTGAATTTGTAAATAAACACTCACCTTCGTTTCAACTTACCTTGTCCTGGTCTGCTTCTGGGTTCTGGCTTAGCAACTTCGTGACAGAACGATCCGCCAGTAATGAACCCAGCGGACCTGGACTCTGTTCGCCATCTACCCAGCAGGAAAGATGTTGGGCCATCATAGCACGGTACTACAGGAGATCGCGTTGTCAGTTCGGAACCTTTCTACCGGTCTGACGGAGGTCCAGAACCAACGCAAGTGTCCGGTGGAGGATCCACTACCGGTTTCACCCATCTCGCCTGCCGCTTCTGAAGCTGTGTCCATCCGTGAGCCCAAGGTTCCGACGCTGGATAAATATGAGGGGGAGCTGGGAAGATGCCGTTCCTTCCTTATGCAGTGTGGATTAGTGTTCGATCTACAGCCCTACTCTTATGCCACAGACAAGGCTAGGATAGCCTTTGTGATTGAGTTGCTGCGTGGTCGAGCGCTGGAGTGGGCTTCAGCCGTTTGGGAACGACAGGATCCCTGCATGGCTTCATACCAGGGGTTCACGGCCGAGATGAGGAAGCTCTTCGACCATTCCGTCCGAGGAGGGACGCAGCTAGGCGCCTGTTTTCGCTTCGTCAAGGAACTCGCAGCGTGGCCGACTTCGTGATCGAGTTCAAGACGTTGGCTGTGGAGAGTGGGTGGAATGAGGAGGCTCTGCAAGCGGCCTTTTACCAGGGTCTGTCGGAGCAGCTCAAGGATGAGTTGATCTCCTATCCGAGCCCTAGTGACCTGGACAGCTTGGTAGCCTTGTCTATTCGGGTGGATAATCGAGTCCGAGAGCGAAGGAGGGAGAAGCAATGGGTTCCGTCCAACCGATCAGCTTCTCAGGTTCCAGTCGGGTCGTCAAACTGCGCGGCTCGCTAAAGTTGGGAGGACTTTTAGCGAGCCAGTTTTGACCTTCTCGATACCTCTGTCAGACCCGTTTCCCGGCTACCCTTATGAACAGGAATCAGAGCTTAGCGATTAACGCTTACTCGATTCAGGTGCCGATGCGAAGCTTTCTAGATGCCGAGTTGGTGGAACAGCTGGGGCTTTCCAAGGAGCAATTGCCGGAAGCCATTGAAGCTACCACTCTGGACGGCAGTAGTCTGGCACGTATCACGATGAGGACTGAACCGGTTAAGATGCGGTTGTCGGGGAATCATTCTGAGATGATTTCATTCTTCATTCTGCCGTCTTCCCATGTTCCTCTGGTCCTTGGATACCCCTGGCTGAAGAACACAATCCCACGTTCGATTGGGTGACGGGCAAGGTAACGAGTTGGAGCCTTGATTGTCATGCTAACTGTCTCAAGACTGCCTGCCCCCATTCGGTTCCCAGTCAGGTGATTGAGGCTAAACCCCCCAGATTTGTCCCTGGTTCCCGAGACATATCACGATTTGGGGGAAGTTTTCAGTAAGCAGAAGGCTCTGTCACTCCCTCCCCACCGACCATATGATTGTGCCATCAACCTGTTCCCTGGAGCTGTCTACCCCAAGGGAAGGTTATACAGTATCTCCCGACCTGAACGTGAGGCTTTGGAGACCTACATCAAGGAGTCCCTAGCTGCTGGTCTCGTTCGGTCCCTCGTCATCACCCCTGGGGGCAGGATTCTTCTTTGTGGGTAAGAAGGATGGCTCTCTTCGACCGTGTATTGATTATCGGGGGTTGAATGACATCACGGTCAAGAACAAGTATCCCCTGCCCTTGATGAGTTCTGCCTTCGACTCCTTACAGGGTGCTACGGTGTTCACCAAGCTAGACCTACGCAATGCGTATCACATGGTCCGGATCAGAGAGGGGGCGAGTGGTTGACGGGGTTTCAATACACCGATGGGTCACTTCGAGTATCAGGTGATGCCCGTTTGGACTGACCAATGCTCCAGCGGTATTCCAGAGTATGGTGAACGACGTCCTGAGAGATATGATCGGTCTCTTTGTGTTTGTTTACCTGGATGACATTCTGATCTTCTCGAAGGAACCTTCCGACCACGTCCAGCATGTCCGGCAGGTTCTGCAGCGATTGTTGGAGAATCGCCTGTTCGTGAAGGCCGAGAAGTGCGAGTTTCACGCCCACACGACATCCTTTCTCGGGTACATCATCTCCAGGGGAGAGATTAGGATGGACCAGGAGAAGGTTAGAGCGGTTCTGGAATGGGCCCAGCCCGGTACGAGATTGCAGCTCCAGAGATTTTTTGGGGTTTGCAATTTCTACCGCAGATTCATCCGGGGATTACAGCCGTGTGGCCGCTCCGTTAACTGCCTTGACTTCCAGTATCAGGACCTTCAAGTGGAATCCGGAGGCGGATCGAGCGTTTCTGGATTTGAAGAGGCGATTCACCAACGCACCGATTCTCTCTCAACCGGACACGGCCCGTCAGTTCGTCGTTGAAGTGGACGCGTCTGATGTGGGAGTTGGCGCCATCCTGTCGCAGCGATGCTCCACGGACAGTAAACTCCATCCCTGCGCCTACTACTCTCGTCGCCTTTCGCCTGCGGAGAGGAATTACGATGTGGGTAACCGGGAGCTTCTCGCGGTGAAACTTGCCTTGGAGGAGTGGCGCCACTGGTTGGGGGGCGGAGCAACCGTTTATTGTCTGGACTGACCACAAGAATCTTGCTTACGTGCAATCGGCTAAACGTCTCAACTCCCCGTCAGGCCAGGTGGGCGTTGTTTTTCGGACGATTCAAGTTTGCCCTGACGTTCCGACCTGGATCTAAGAACGGCAAGGCGGACGCCTTGTCCCCGGATGTTCTCCAAGACGGAGGAGAGTGGGTCCAAGACCGAGACAATTCTCCCCGGAACTGCGTCGTGGGAGCAGTTATGTGGAAGATTGAGGAGGAGGTGCTGGCGGCCCTTCGGACTCAGCCCGGTCCCGGTAACGGTCCACCCGGGTCGGTTGTTTGTGCCTGAGTCGGTTCGTCCTGCGGTCCTCAAATGGTCCCACGCCAGCAAGATGGCTTGTCACCCTGGCGTGGCTCGGACAATGGCGTTTCTTCGCAGACGTTTTTGGTGGCCTGCCATGGCCGAGGATACTCGGGGTTATGTTGCTGCCTGTCCAGTGTGTGCGCAGAATAAGAGTACCAATCGGCCCAGCTCTGGACTACTTCACCCCCTTCCTATTCCCCGGCGACCATGGTCGCATCTGGCCCTGGACTTTGTCACTGGGTTGCCCGCTTCTGAGGGGAACACGGTCGTTCTGACTATCGTGGACAGATTCAGCAAGTTCGCCCACTTTGTGCCAATTGCCAAGCTTCCCTCTGCCTCGGAGACGTCCGAGATCCTGGTTAGGGAGGTTTTCAGGGTCCACGGGTTGCCCAGTGATATCGTTTCCGACCGTGGCCCTCAGTTTACCTCTGCTGTCTGGAAGTCCTTCTGTTTGGCCATTGGAGCTACAGTCAGTCTCACATCTGGTTTTCACCCCCAATCTAATGGTCAGGCGGAGAGAGCCAACCAGAAGATGGAATCCACGCTACGCTGCCTGGCCTCTTCCAACCCCACCTCCTGGGTCTCTCAGTTGCCTTGGGTTGAGTATGCCCACAATACTCTCCCTACATCTGCCACTGGGATGTCTCCCTTCCAGTGCCTGTATGGCTACCAACCTCCCTTGTTCCCCTTCTCAGGAGAAGGAGCTCTCAGTGCCTTCTGTTCAGGTCCATATTCGTCGTTGCCACCGGACCTGGCATCGGGCCAGAAAGGCACTCCCTTAGAGTTTCGGACCGTATCAGCTCCAGGCGAATCGTCGCCGGATCCCCGCTCCCACCTACACCATCGGAGATAGGGTCTGGTTGGCCACGGGATCTTCCTTTACGGACTGAGTCTAGGAAGTTGTTACCGAAGTTCATTGGTCCGTTTGTGGTGGAGAAGGTGATCAATCCGGTGGCAGTTCGACTCAAACTCCCGAGGACGCTCAGAGTCCATCCCACCTTTCATGTCTCCTGCCTCAAGCCTGTTTTCCTCAGTCCTCTGTTGCCTCCTCCGCCTCCTCCTCCTCCTCCTCGGATGATCGGAGGTGGTCCTGCCTACACGGTGCGTCGCATCATGGATTCCAGACGGCGGGGCCGGGGTTTCCAGTATCTCGTGGACTGGGAGGGGTATGGTCCTGAAGAGAGGAGTTGGATTCCGCGGCGACAGGTCCTAGATGCTGACCTCATCAGTGACTTCTACCGCCTCCATCCTGGCGCTCCGGGAGTCCGCCCGGTGGCGTTCGTCGGAGGGGGGGTACTGTAACGATCCCGGCAGTCTGAGTCGGGTCCTGTCTGTGGACTAGTTTTTATGTTCGTGATCTCCAGTTTCCCGAGGGTTCTGGAACGCTCCGGGGAGCTCTCTTGATTTCCGCACCTGCATCCCATCAGCAATCTGCACACCTGGTCCTGATCATCACCCTTCTTAGGCTCTGGCCTAACATCCATTCCCTGCCGGATCGTTAGCCATGAACAGTAGGTTTACCAGAGTATCAGTCTTAGAGCCTAGCGTTTGTTTTGTTGTTTTTGCACCTTGTTGGTTTGTTGCTTACTTACCCCCGTTTTGTTCCATCTGCAGTCACCCGGTCCGGAACCTTCATCCAACCTCTGCCTGGTGGTCGTGGCTGCCGACAGGATGGGATCAACCACTGCACCCCCAACAACTAATCAACGCCGCCCGCTCTGTTCCCTGGATTATTCAGCATCACTCTTGAATTTGTAAATAAACACTCACCTTCGTTTCAACTTACCTTGTCCTGGTCTGCTTCTGGGTTCTGGCTTAGCAACTCGTGACACAGGCAGGCAGGCAGGCAGGCCGACAGGCAGGAAGGCAGGCAGGTTGGGAGGTATGTCCGAAACGCTCTGGTAAGAACAACGATCTGGCGCCGGTGGAGAGCCATGCCCCGGAATTAGTAGTGCAGGTTGATTAGAGAATAGGATGCAGCTGCGTAGGCAGGAATCACTGGAAACAACCCGCAGCTGCACAGGAGAGGCAGATCCTGAGCACGCCCCCTGATCCACTCCAGACACACCCACATAAAGGGGACAAACACACATACAGATACAACAGACACAGAGGGGACAAAACAAGGAGGAAGGGAAACAGAAAAGGGAGAGACAAGCTGCCCACATAACAAGGAGACACTGTGCAGTGCAAACAGAGGAGCATCATTATTTTTCAAAGCCAGGTACACAGACAGAACAAACCGTGAGAAGAGACTGATAAACACAGAGAGGGAGCGAGACACACAGAGAGAGAGAGACAGCGACAGAGAGAGAGTAGCAGCTGCTGGAGAAAAAAATTAGCTCCTACAAATATTGAAATTTACATGGTTTATAGAGTGAAGTACATTGGGGGGGAAAATGTGAGACTGAATGGGAGACAAAACAAGCAACAAATGAAGTAGAAAAGTATATATTTTTATAAAATTGTGCAGTTAGCTTAGCTAGCTGGATTGTTTACCAGTTGCTAATTAGTTGCTAGGGACTCTCCTAAAATAAGCTAGCTAGCTAACTAAAAAATAGCTAGTCAACAGCACAACAGAAAGACGAGGACATTAGACAAAGGACATCAAAGTAAAACAGTTCTCTAAAGACAATAATATAATTAGAAAAGGTAGGCTTCTATTGCAACATTGTAGCCAACATTACCAGCGTTGCAGTGGAAATTGTTTTCCCTACCAGACATCCAGACGGAGAAGGAAAATAAGTTTCAAAAGGTTTGATGATTGGACAGAACCATGAATGCCTGTTTGTAGATCTTACCAGTTGCAAAACAAGAGCAAATTTAATATTTTATACCAAACGAGGACACATATAGAAAATAGTTATTAGTAACCATTTCCCTTTCTCAAAAAAAGAGAGGCATCAGCCAAGGCTGTCAGCATGTTTGATGAAGCTGACCAGAGCAACACGTATCAAACAGTTAACTTATACAACCATGGAACTGTATTGATACAAGGCAATGATTCAAGCCTCCAGGCTTTTGGGAATGTGTTTGCTGCCCTAAAAGTAGAAGCTGAGGAAAAAGTCAAGAAGGGAGATGGAGAAAAGCCCCAACAGCCCCAGCAGCCTCTGAGACCCAGCAAGAGCAGGCCCCAACACCCCCAGCAGCTTCTGTGACCCAGCAAGAGCAGGCCCCAACACCCCCAATGAACCAGCAAGAGCAGGCCCCAACACCCCCAATGACCCAGCAAGAGCAGGCCCCAACACCCCCAATGACCCAGCAAGAGCAGGCCCCAACACCCCCAATGACCCAGCAAGAGCAGGCCCCAACACCCCCAGCAGCCTCTATGACCCAGCAAGAGCAGGCCCCAACACCCCCAGCAGCCTCTGTGACCCAGCAAGAGCAGGCCCCAACACCCCCAATGACCCAGCAAGAGCAGGCCCCAACACCCCCAGCAGCCTCTATGACCCAGCAAGAGCAGGCCCCAACACCCCCAATGACCCAGCAAGAGCAGAACCCAACACCCCCAGCAGCCTCTATGACCCAGCAAGAGCAGGCCCCTAACACCCCCAATGACCCAGCAAGAGCAGGCCCCAACACCCCCCAATGACCCAGCAAGAGCAGGCCCCAACACCCCCAGCAGCCTCTATGACCCAGCAAGAGCAGGCCCCAACACCCCCAATGACCCAGCAAGAGCAGGCCCCAACATCCCCAATGACCCAGCAAGAGCAGGCCCCAACACCCCCAGCAGCCTCTATGACCCAGCAAGAGCAGGCCCCAACACCCCCAATGACCCAGCAAGAGCAGGCCCCAACACCCCCAACGACCCAGCAAGAGCAGGCCCAAACACCCCCAATGACCCAGCAAGAGCAGGCCCCAACACCCCCAGCAGCCTTTGTGACCCAGCAAGAAGCCCTCAGTGTCCCTCTACCTACCGCACCTGCAGCACAGAGCCAAGGACATGCCTAAAACACCAAGAACACCTGCTATGCAACGATTCCACAACACCCTCTCTCTAGTTGAAGCAGAGGTCATAGAACTCAGAATGAATAAGCTTCAAGAGGAGGACACTGTCCAGAAACTAAAAAGAGATTAAACAGTTCAGGGAGGAGAGCAGAGCATCTATTGCTAAATTAGAAAGCAGAATGGACAAACTGAGTCCGACAAATGATAAACTCCGAGACCATCTGAGCACAACAAGAGAGGAGCTAGAGCAGAGAGAGAGAGGTATATTGACCCCCTCAACCAGCATCTAGTCAATATGTCCTCTGCATCTAGAGAACATGTCCACCAGCCTGGTACAATACAGGCAGAACCTGAGACCAGCATAACCAGCATGGCCTCCACCACACAGCCTGATGACACTGCACCCAGCCTCCCAGTCTGCTCCAGCCCAGGTCAGCCAACCAGCCTCCCAGTCTGCACCAGCCTCCCAGTCTGCACCAGCCCAGGTCAACCTACCAGCCTCCCAGTCTGCTCCAGCCCAGGTCAACCTACCAGCATCCCAGTCTGCACCAGCCCAGGTCAACCTACCAGCCTCCCAGTCTGCACCAGCCTCCCAGTCTGCTCCAGCCCAGGTCAGCCAACCAGCCTCCCAGTCTGCTCCAGCCCAGGTCAGCCTACCAGCCTCCCAGTCTGCTCCAGCCCAGGTCAGCCTACCAGCCTCCCAGTCTGCTCCAGCCCAGGTCAACCTACCAGCCTCCCAGTCTGCTCCAGCCCAGGTCAACCTACCAGCCTCCCAGTCTGCTCCAGCCCAGGTCAACCTACCAGCCTCCCAGTCTGCTCCAGCCCAGGTCAACCTACCAGCCTCCCAGTCTGCTCCAGCCCAGGTCAGCCAACCAGCCTCCCAGTCTGCTCCAGCCCAGGTCAGCCAACCAGCCTCCCAGTCTGCTCCAGCCCAGGTCAGCCTACCAGCCTCCCAGTCTGCTCCAGCCCAGGTCAGCCAACCAGCCTGCACCAGCCTCCCAGTCTGCACCCGCCTCCCAGTCTGCTCCAGCCCAGGTCAGCCTACCAGCATCCCAGTCTGCACCAGCCCAGGTCAACCTACCAGCCTCCCAGTCTGCTCCAGCCCAGGTCAACCTACCAGCCTGCTCCAGCACAGTTTGATCCAGCCCAGGTCAGAATACCAGCTCTACTAGACCCCATCACAACACAGCTCTACTAGACTAGACCCCATCACAACACAGCTCTACTAGACTAGACCCCATCACAACACAGCTCTACTAGACCCGACCCATCACAACACAGCTCTACTAGACCAGAACCATCACAACACAGCTCTACTAGACCCGGCCCATCACAACACAGCACTGACCACTACTCTAGGGTCGGGCAGAACACTGTCCTTCAGAGAAGTGCACCACATGATGCAGTCCACACCATGTATCATTCAGATCATCAGCCTACATATGCTGAGGTAACCTCTGGCAAAACACATCTAGAACTATCAGAGATTGGAGAGGTGCGCCAACTACTGCATCTAATATGCTGACTACTGGGATAGATATAACTTTTAATTCTGTACGTAGAAGGGATTGCATTGCACAGTTTCACACTACCAGACACCTTATTCCATTCTGATTGATTTGTTTATAATTATTCTTATTTTGTTGGCACTGGTATTATAATAATAAATGTGTGTATATGATTTTTATTTTAAATGTTGTATGTACTTTACTCAAATCAGAAATTCATTGAAACCTTGAACTCAAATTAAATGATGAATGGGACCCTGGCAGTAAATGGAACCTGGAAGTGATTTTCCAGAAAATAAACAGATGTCAGAAAAACAAATATAAATTCACCTTGAACAACACCATAATTGAACACACTCAATTACTCATACCTTGGTCTGACCATATCTGCATTGGGAAACTTTAATATGGCAGTGAATGCACACAAAGAAAAAGCCAGCAGAGCATTGTATACAATGAAAATGAAATTCAAAAATCAACATCCCAATTAGAATTTGGACCAAAATATTTGACAGCGTAATCCTACCAATAGCTCTTTACGGAAGTGAGGTTTGGGGGCCACTAAATAAACTGGACTTTAAAATGTGGGACAAACATCCAATGGAAGCCTGAAAATTCTACAAGTCCAATGAAATACACCAACTAATGCATGTAGGGCAGAATTGGGCCGCTTTCCAGTGCTAATGAAAATACAAAAAATATCATAACAATTTTGCCTACACCTAAATTCAAGTCCACATTCAAGTCTCCAATTTAAAGCATTTCAAATCCAAGAGCTGAGCCCAGAAACAAGCCCTCTAAGTCAGCTGGTGTTGGACCTAACCAACCAAGCTGACACCAGCACTGCTTCAAAATAAAGAATTAAAAGGACTCATATTTACCACATTGGAAAAACGAAACAAAATCCCAAAGCCGAGTAAATTGCTATCTGGCCCTAAAAACAGAGAATATGAATTGGCTGATTATCTCTACTCTGTCAGAGATACGAAGCAGAGACAGATCCTTACCAAGTACAGGCTGAGTGACCACCAATTGGCAATAGAAACCGGCAGACATAAAAAGACATGGCTACCCAAAGAGGAGCGTATATGTGGTCACTGCACGACAGGGGAGGTAGAAACAGAGATGCACTTTCTCCTTTACTGTGATAAATATTCCTCACAAAGAGATTCATTATTCACAGAAATTACTACATTTATTCAAAATGTTAACTTATTAAACCCAGAGGAAAAACAAAAAATACTAATGGGCGAAGGAGCAATGGCTCCTCTTACAGCCAAATATGTATTAGCCTGCCATAGCCTGAGGGACACTGAATAATAACATCTGCATAGTAAGTAGTAACATTATTATTATTACTACAAATAGTAGTAGGGGTGATGTAACGACAGCTGTTTAATGATGGTGGTGGTAGTAGTAGTAGTAATGATGATGGTAGTAGGGGTGATGGTAATGATAGCAGTTTAATGATGGTGGTGGTAGTAGTAATGATGATGGTAATGATAGCAGTTTAATGATGGTGGTGGTAGTAGTAGTAGTGATGATGGTAGTAGGGGTGATGGTAGTGATAGCAGTTTAATGATGGTGGTAGAAGTAGTAGTAATGATGATGGTAGTAGGGGTGATGGTAATGATAGCAGTTTAATGATGGTGGTGGTAGTAGTAGTAATGATGATGGTAGTAGGGGTGATGGTAGTGATAGCAGTTTAATGATGGTGGTGGTAGTAGTAGTAGTAATGATGATGGTAGTAGGGGTGATGGTAATGATAGCAGTTTAATGATGGTGGTAGTAGTAGTACTGATGTAATGTGAGGATGACAGTTAGTTATAGTTTCATTTTTCATGTTTAGCCTTTATATTTATTATATTTCTACTATTGACTGTTAACATTTTATTGTTATGTCTTTCTTTCATTATTTACATTTTATATTATTATTCATTACAATGTATACATTGTTGCTTTTGGCAATATTGATGCAATGTTTTTCACGCCGAGAGACATGAGCAGATGAGCTCTTGAATTTCTCAGCATGTTTTTACAAAAATATAGATTTAGTTGGATAAACTTGGATTTTTCCACTAGGACATATACAGGATACTACCCTCCACAACAAAACCGTCACTCCAAATCAACTCCAAACCTACAACTTGATTTTGGACAAAATTACCTGGAAGGATTCTTATTCCCAAACTGAGTCAGCCAATGTCAACCTGTACAAGTCTGGAAAAGTATTGGTACAGGGAAACCCCAAACAGTTTCAATCAATCAATCAATTTTATTTTATATAGCCCTTCGTACATCAGCTAATATCTCGAAGTGCTGTACAGAAACCCAGCCTAAAACCCCAAACAGCTAGTAATGCAGGTGTAGAAGCACGGTGGCTAGGAAAAACTCCCTAGAAAGGCCAAAACCTAGGAAGAAACCTAGAGAGGAACCAGGCTATGAGGGGTGGCCAGTCCTCTTCTGGCTGTGCCGGGTGGAGATTATAACAGAACCATACCAAGATGTTCAAAAATGTTCATAAGTGACAAGCATGGTCAAATAATAATCAGGAATAAATCTCAGTTGGCTTTTCATAGCCGATCATTAAGAGTTGAAAACAGCAGGTCTGGGACAGGTAGGGGTTCCATAACCGCAGGCAGAACAGTTGAAACTGGAATAGCAGCAAGGCCAGGCGGACTGGGGACAGCAAGGTGTCAGCATGCCCGGTAGTCCTGACGTATGGTCCTAGGGCTCAGGTTCTCAGAGAGAAGAGAGAACGAGAGAATTAGAGAGAGCATACTTAAATTCACACAGGACACTGGATAAGACAGGAGAAGTACTCCAGGTATAACCAACTAACCCCAGCCCCCCGACACATAAACTACTGCAGCATAAATACTGGAGGCTGACACAGTGGTTCTGTTAAGTCCAGTTTCAGCTGGACTTAACAGAACCAAAGAGAGATCGCAGCAGGAGAAGCTCTCTTGAGAAAGACTCCTACACCCAGAGCGAGTCAGACCTGTTCATTAAACAACCCCACAGACGAGCAACCCCAAGCGGACGATCAACCTCCCAGCACAGAGCACTACTCCCTCACTGAAATGAAGGGTAAATTAACCCAGCTGGAGGTAAGGCAGGTGGAGCTGTAACAGCAGGTGAACGCACTCCAACCAGACCCGGAGAGCTGGAGGTGAAGAGAGACATATCTGCACTCTGGACTGTGGTGAGACAACATCAACAGGAGAAAGAGCAGGAGCAGGAGAAGAACAGAGCACTAGAGGAGAGGATCAGAGTGCTGGAGGAGAAGGTGAGAAAGATGACGTGTGACAGAGAACAACCCACTTGAGAGCTGGCCACCCCCGCAGAGAAGCCAGCAGAACAGCCCACCTCAGATCCTGACCAAAGTCTTGACACCGCAGCAGAACAGACAAATGAAGAACCCCAAGCCCAGGGGATCCCACTCCCTCTGAGCCCCCCGTCAGCCACCCCCCACACCCAGTAAGGACATACACAAGCCACAGATTGTACTCTTTATGGACTCAAATGGGAAATATATACAAGAAAATAAACTTTTTCCCAAACACAGTCTCTAAACTCTGGTGTCCAAACACCCAGCGCCCCCTAGACCTTCTGTCTGAGGACCAACTAGGGTCACCCAGCCACATACGACCTGAGAGCACAGTGGGAAAGGGTGGCCACATTACTCAAGGGAGTGATTGAAAAAGCTTCTTCTACTTTCCCCAAAGCACAAGTAGTTATCTCCACCCTCCTATCATGAAAATACTTTCACCCTGCTACCATACAGCAGGTAAACGCAAGTATTTCCAGTGACATCAAACCCTAATGTCTACCTGGCCCACCGCTCCACCCTGGACTTGAACAGCCTTTACGACCAGGTCCACCTATACAAGGCAGCAGTACCCACCTTTGCCAGGACCCTAAAGGACATCGCCCTCAACCGCAGCCCCAACACCTCACACAGGAGCAACAGATCAACAGACACCCCACCCAGACCAGCGAGACACTCTCCCCACCCCGCCCAGACCAGCGAGACACTCTCCCAGACCTGCAGGACCCGCCCCCTAGGACCTACACATAGAGGACCCCCGCTGAGAAGACCTACATCCACACCCCTACCCATCAATATCCCCCCAAACCAACCATGCCCACATCCCATATAGGCCCCTTCAGATCAGACCTATGCCTCTCCTGCCCACCCCATGCCCCCCACTCCCGCAAAGAGGGCCTCAACATGAAAGGCACACACACGCCCAGGCCGTGAGCAGGCAAACAGGCCCAACCCCCACTCTTACACTAGCCCAAGCCAATGGCATGTACCAGATGCTCAGCAGGCTCTGCTCACACTTACTGGTCTGAGGCCAAACCACATGATTAACAACATTGGACACTTTATGGTCATCCTACAAGAAACATGGAATAGAGGAGATGGACCCACTGGTTGCCCTCTAGGTTACAGAGAGCTGGTAGTCCCATCCACCAAACTACCAGGTGTGAAACAGGGAAGGGACTCAGGGGGTATGCTAATTTGGTATAGAGCAGACCTGTTACGAACCCCGTGGCTTTAAAAGTCTAGGGTGGATGGTACAGAGACCCGTAACATAACTCATGCGAATTAGAATAGTGAAAAGGAACAGTGAGAACAAAATACACTGACAACCAATCCTACAGTCAAACACAAAACATTTTAAACACACAGTAAATGGTTTGGGGGAAAGGGGCTGAGCAGGACCCAAGGACTGAAATAAAATGTTAAAAAGCTAAAAACTGATCATGCCTGCCTCAAGAACCACTAGCTTGCTACTAACTATTACAAAAATACAGTGGGTGGTCCGCTCAGGTCTAACTAGTGTTTTTAGACAAAGTTTTCCTACGGCCTGCTGGCCCCCCTACCTTTGCGGAAGCACAGTTCCCGCTCAGCCCAGTCAAAACTGTTCGGTGCTCTTTCACCCCAATGGTGGAACAAGCTCCCTCACGACGCCAGGACAGCGGAGTCACTCACCACCTTCCGGAGACACTTGAAACCTCACCTCTTTAAGGAATACCTGGGATAGGATAAAGTAATCCTTCTACCCAACCCCCCAAAAAAAAATATATATATATATATATATATTGTAAAGTGGTTATCCCACTGGCTATAAGGTGAATGCACCAATTTGTAAGTCGCTCTGGATAAGAGTGTCTGCTAAATGACGTAAATGTAATGTAAATGGGTAGTGTATGCCCAAGGGCGACTTGCTAAAAATCCCCTTTTCCCAAACAAACAACACAGGTAAATAGGGAGTAAACAGCAAACGAGTGACTAGACAATAGCAAACAAGACAGCACAGTAATACATACTCACATGGAACAGGACAACTTGAGATGAGGACTATGACTATGTGGTGTATGAAGGAATGACGGTAGACTGTGTAGCCTAATGTGTGAGAAACCAAGAAAAAAAAAAGAGTCTTGGTGAGAAACACAACTGACTGGATTTTTAAACCAGGGGATGTGTGATGTGATTGGGTAATGAAAACCAGAAACAGGTGGTGCAATCAGGAGGAGTGTCCACTGATTGGTCCACCTCAGCAATCAGCAGATGAACTGATGACTGACAGGTGGGACACACCAACGACCACCAATCAGGAACACAAGGGACACCTGTGATTAGGGCAGAAGGAGAGGAAAAACACAAATACACATACAGGATATCTGTATCCGTAACAAGACCTAACTCACTCTATTCAATTAATCAAAACAGGAACATTTTACATTTGGCTAGAAATTCAAAAGAAAATGATCTCAACAGAGAAACATTTCCTCCTGTATGCTACCTATATCCCCCACTAGAATCCCCATACTTTAATGAAGACAGCTTCTCCATCCTCGAGGGGGAAATCAATCATTACCAGGCCCAGGGACATGTACTAGTCTGTGGCGACCTAAAATGCCAGAACTGGACAAGAACCTGACGCCCTCAGCACACAGGGGGACAAACACCTACCTGGAGGTGACATTCCCTCCCCCATATGTGACTCGTTTCAGGAAGTCAGGAGTATGTCGAGCGTCATTACTTCACAGGAGCGCCATTTGAATGTAAACTTTTAAAAAATAATGAAAATGCATTTGGTGTTGGGGGAAAAACATACAACATTATAAAATCCATGTACACAAACAACAAGTGTGCGGTTAAAATTGGCAAAAAATACATTTCTTTACACAGTGCTGTGGGGTGAGACAGGGATGCAGCTTAAGCCCCACCCTCTTCAACATTTATATCAACGAATTGGTGAGGGCACTAGAACAGTCTGCAGCACCCGGCCTCACCCTACTAGAATCTGAAGTCAAATGTCTACTGTTTGCTGATGATCTGGTGCTTCTGTCCCCAATCAAGGAGCACCTAGATATTCTGCACATATTCTGTCAGACCTGGGCCCTGACAGTAAATCTCAGTAAGACTAAAATAATGGCGTTCCAAAAAAGGTCCAGTTGCCAGGACCACAAATACAAATTCCATCTAGACACCGTTGCCCTAGAGCTCACAAAAAACTATACATACCTCGGCCTAAACATCAGCGCCACAGGTACAGTTGAAGTCGGAAGTTTACATACACCTTAGACAAATATATTTAAACTCAGTTTTTCAATTCCTGACATTTAATCCTAGTAAAAATACCTTGTCTTAGGTCAGTTAGGATCACCACTTTATTTTAAGAATGTGAAATGTCAGAATAATAGTAGAGAGAATTATTTATTTCAGCTTTTATTAATTTCATCACATTCCCAGTGGGTCAGAAGTTTACATACACTCAATTAGTATTTGGTAGCATTGCCTTTAAATTGTTTAACTTGGGTCAAACGTTTCGGGTAGCCTTCCACAAGCTTCCCACAATAAATTAGGTGCATTTTGGCCCATTCCTCCTGACAGAGCTGGTGTAACTGAGTCAGGTTTGTAGGCATCCTTGCTCGCACACGCTTTTTCAGTTCTGCCCACACATTTTCTATAGGATTGAGGTCAGGGCTTTGTGATGGCTACTCCAATACCTTGACTTTGTTGTCCTTAAGCCATTTTGGCACAACTTTGGAAGTATGCTTGGGGTCATTGTCCATTTGGAAGACCCATTTGCGACCAAGCTTTAACTTCCTGACTGATGTCTTGTTTTTTGAGATGTTGCTTCAATATATCCACATAATGTTCCTTCCTCATGATGCCATCTATTTTGTGAAGTGCACCAGTCCCACATGCAGCAAAGCACCCCCGCAGCATGATGATGACACCCTCATGCTTCACGGTTGGGATGGTGTTCTTCGGCTTGCAAGCACCCCTTTTTTCCTCCAAACATAACGATGGTCATTATGGCCACACAGTTCTATTTTTGTTTCATCAGACCAGAGGACATTTCTCAAAAAAGTATGATATTTGTCCCCATGTACAGTTGCAAACCGTAGTCTGGCTTTTTTATGGTGGTTTTGGAACAGTGGCTTCTTCCTTGCTGAGTGGCCTTTCAGGTTATGTCGATATAGGACTCGTTTTACTGTGGATATAGATATGTTTGTACCTGTTTCCTACAGCATCTTCACACGGTCCTTTGCTGTTGTTCAGGGATTGATTTGCACTTTTCGCACCAAAGTACGTTAATCTCTAGGAGACAGAACGCGTCTCCTTCCTGAGCGGTATGACGGCTGTGTGGTCCCATGGTGTTTATACTTGCGTACTATTGTTTGTACAGATGAACGTGGTCCCTTCAGGCATTTGGAAATTGCTCCCAAGGATGAACCAGATTTGTGGAGGTCTACAATTCTTTTTCTGAGGTCTTGGCTGATTTCTTTTGATTTTCCCATGATGTCAAGCAGAGGCACTGAGTTTAAAGGTAGGCCTTGAAATACATGCACAGGTACACCACCAATTGACTCAAAGGATGTCAATTAGCCTATCGGAAGCTTCTAAAGCCATTAAATAATTTTCTGGAATTTTCCAAGCTATTTAAAGGCACAGCCAACTTAGTGACCTATTGGAATTGTGATGCAGTGAATTATAAGTGAAATAATCTGTCTGTAAACAATTGTTGGAAAAATTACCTGTGTCATGCAAAAAGTAGATGTCCTAACCGACTTGCCAAAACAATATTTGTTAACAAGAAATGTGTGGAGTGGTTGAAAAATGAGTTTTAATGACTCCAACCTAAGTATATGTAAACGTCTGACTTCAACTGTAACTTCCACAAAGCTGTGAACGATCTGAGAGACAAGGCAAGAAGGGCCTTCTATGCCATCAAAAGGAACATACAATTCAACATACCAATTAGGATCTGGCTAAAAATACTTTAATCAGTTATAGAACACATTGCCGTTATGGTTGTGAGGTCTGGGGTCCGCTCACCAATCAAGAATTCACAAAATGGGACAAACACCAAATTGAGACTCTGCATGCAGAATTCTGCTCAAATTTCCTCAGTGTACAACGTAAAACACCAAATAATGCATGCAGAGCAGAATTAGGCCGATACCCGCTAATGATCAAAATCCAGAAACTAGTCGTTAAATTCTACAACCACCTAAAAGGTAGCGATTCCCAAACCTTCCATAACAAAGCCATCACCTACAGAGAGATGAACCTGGAGAAGAGTCCCCTAAGTAAGCTGGGCCTGGTTCACAAACACAAACAGACCCCACAGAGCTTCAGGGCAGCAACACATTTAGACTCAAACAAATCATGAGAAAACAAAAATATAGTTACTTGACACATTGGAAAGTATTAACAAAAAAACAGAGCAAACTACAATGCTATTTGGCCCTAAACAGAGAGTACACAGTGGCAGAATACCTGACCACTGTGACTGACCCAAAATTAATGAAAGCTTTGACTATGTACAGACTCAGTGAGCATAGCCTTGCTATTGAGAAAGGCCACCGTAGGCAGACCTGGCTCTCAAGAGAAGGCAGGCTATGTGCAAACTGCCCACAAAATGAGGTGGAAACTGAGCTGCACTTCCTAACCTCCTGGCAAATGTATGACCATATTAGAGACACATATTTCCCTCAGATTACAGCGATCCACAAAGAATTTGAAAACAAACCCAATTTTGATAAACTCCCTTATCTACTGGGTGAAATACCACAGTGTGCCATCACAGCAGCAAGATTTGTGACCTGTTGCCACAAGAAAAGGGCAACCAGTGAAGAACAAACACCATTGTAAATACAACCCATATGTTGATTTATTTTCCCATTTGTACTTTAACTATTTGCACATTGTTCCAACACTGTATATAGACATAATATGACATTTGAAATTACTTTATTCTTTTGGAACTTCTGAGTATAATGTTTACTGTTAATATTTATTGTTTATTTCACTTTTGTTTACTATCTACTTCACTTGCTTTGGCAACGTACATTTCCCATGCCAATAAAGCCCTTAAATTGAATTGAATTGAGAGAGAGAGAGAGAGAGAGAGAGAGAGAGAGAGAGAGATGGAGAGAGAGACGGAGAGAAAGAGAGAGAGAGAGAGAGAGAGAGAGAGAGAGAGAGAGAGAGAGAGCGGAGAGAGAGAGAGAGAGAGAGAGAGAGACGGAGAGAGAGAGAGAGAGAGAGAGAGAGAGAGAGAGAGAGAGAGAGAGAGAGAGAGAGAGAGAGAGAGAGAGAGAGAGAGAGAGAGAGAGAGAGACGGAGAGAGAGAGAGAGAGAGAGAGAGAGAGAGAGCGGAGAGAGAGAGAGAGACGAGAGAGAGAGAGACGGAGAGAGAGAGCGAGAGAGAGAGAGAGAGAGAGAGAGAGACGGAGAGAGAGACGAGAGAGAAGAGAGAGAGAGAGAGAGAGAGAGAGAGAGAGAGAGAGAGAGAGAGAGAGAGAGAGAGAGAGAGAGAGAGACTGCTGGTAGATGATTCTTCTGGACAGTTGATCTGATTAGCCCAGAGTCAGATGTGTGTGAGATCTAGCTAGTACACAGTGACATTCAGTAGTTCTCTAGCAGGCCACTCCAGGCTGTTTGCATGTCTACTTTGCATTGTTCAGAGAATCACAGAGTCTTTGTTCTATCAATGGTTTAATCACCCACTGTGCCACTTCCATCAGTTATTTGTGACTTTACAGAATCAGGCATTTTGTAGCACCACTTGAAGTAATGATAATAATATATAATAGCAATGTATTTCTTTGTGTGCTTCGCTAGATGAAACAGCCCTGGAGAAATGCTTCCATTAAAGAAAAAATATGTTCCAAAAGGGGTTTTCAGCTGTCCCCATAGGAGAACCCTTTTGGGTTCCATGTAGAATCCTCTGTGGACAGGGTTCTACATTGAACCCAAAAGGGTTCTACCTGGAACCAAAAGGGTTCTACCTGGAACCAAAAGGGTTCTACCTGGAACCAAAATGGTTCTACCTAGTACAAAAAAAGGGTTCTACAAAGGGTTATTCAATGGGTACAGCCAAAGAAACCTTTTAGGTTTCTAGATAAGAGTGTAGGTTAGCTGAGCTTGAAAAATGAAGGAAAAATGAAGCCAATAATTGGAACAAATCAGAGTAGATGTCCTAGTGTAAATCAGAGTAGATGTCCTAGTGTAAATCAGAGTAGATGTCCTAGTGTAAATCAGAGTAGATGTCCTAGTGTAAATCAGAGTAGATGTCCTAGTGTAAATCAGAGTAGATGTCCTAGTGTAAATCAGAGTAGATGTCCTAGTGTAAATCAGAGTAGATGTCCTAGTGTAAATCAGAGTAGATGTCCTAGTGTAAATCAGAGTAGATGTCCGAGTGTAAATTCAATTAAAATGTTAACCGTTAAATAAATGTTATAAATGTTGTTCAATATGTTCTATTTAGTACTTTATTCTGCTGTTCAGTTCTATATAACCATGTTCAGTTCTATATAACCATGTTCAGTTCTATGTAACCATGTTCAGTTCTATATAACCATGTTCAGTTCTATATAACCATGTTCAGTTCTATATAACCATGTTCAGTTCTATATAACCATGTTCAGTTCTATATAACCATGTTCAGTTCTATATAACCATGTTCAGTTCTATGGAACCATGTTCAGTTCTATGTAACCATGTTCAGTTCTATGTAACCATGTTCAGTTCTATGTAACCATGTTCAGTTCTATGTAACCATGTTCAGTTCTATGGAACCATGTTCAGTTCTATATAACCATGTTCAGTTCTATATAACTATGTTCAGTTCTATATAACCATGTTCAGTTCTATGGAACCATGTTCAGTTCTATATAACCATGTTCAGTTCTATATAACCATGTTCAGTTCTATATAACCATGTTCAGTTCTATATAACCATGTTCAGTTCTATATAACCATGTTCAGTTCTATATAACCATGTTCAGTTCTATATAACCATGTTCAGTTCTATATAACCATGTTCAGTTCTATATAACCATGTTCAGTTCTATATAACCATGTTCAGTTCTATGGAACCATGTTCAGTTCTATGGAACCATGTTCAGTTCTATGGAACCATGTTCAGTTCTATATAACCATGTTCAGTTCTATATAACCATGTTCAGTTCTATGGAACCATGTTCAGTTCTATGTAACCATGTTCAGTTCTATGTAACCATTTGTGAAAATTTAATGAAAAATTAAGAGACGACCGTAATTAGAACAAATCGGAGTAGATATTCTATAAAAGTTGTAAACCAATGGTATCCTCTATTTTTGTTTCTGTAAGTCAGAACTCACTGTATGATGACATCACTCATATCATCACTGTATGTCTGAGGGGGAGTTACAGAACTCACATCATCACTCATCCCTGTAGAGCTGTCAACACTCTGTCAACAGTCTGCCAACACTCTGCCAACAGTCTGTCAACACTCTGTCAACACTCTGTCAACATTCTGTCAACAGTCTGCCAACACTCTGTCAACAGTCTGCCAACACTCTGCCAACAGTCTGCCAACAGTCTGCCAACACTCTGCCAACAGTCTGCCAACACTCTGCCAACAGTCTGCCAACACTCTGCCAACAGTCTGCCAACACTCTGCCAACAGTCTGCCAACACTCTGCCAACAGTCTGCCAACACTCTGTCAACAGTCTGTCAACACTCTGCCAACAGTCTGCCAACAGTCTGCCAACACTCTGCCAACAGTCTGCCAACACTCTGCCAACAGTCTGCCAACACTCTGTCAACAGTCTGTCGGTAGTGATAATTGTTTTTAAAATTGTCCTGACATCTTTCCTGAGAGCGATGTCTGGGGAATGAGAATTAATAGTAATTGCCTTTTTCGTGTGTTCAGATTTATTTTCTGAGTTTCATCGTTGACCATAATGATTCATGAGTGCAAAGAAACATACATTTTAAGGTGTGAAGATTTTCTGTCCATGTAAATTGCCTTTAAATAGTTTTTTCCTTCTACCTGAATTAACATATTTTTGAAAAGGTTAAACATACACTTAACCTGATGGAACCAGGCTGATCGCTGCATTCACCATTCTATTTCAATTCACAAATCAGTAAAATACATAATCGTGAACACAGCGATCAGGCTGTTTCCACCAGGGTAAAATACACTAGGATATACACTGTGTTCCTATTTTCCCACTCTCCCCCACACCTCATATTGACAGTAAGACCATATTAACAATCACCCATTATTGAAAGTCCAGTCCAATCCAGTACAGTATAGTCCAGTATATCTGATGATTGGCATGGTAAAGCTGCCATAGCCAGGCTAGAGCAAACTCTCAAAGTATTTGAACCCAGGTCTGGTCACATGGTTAGTGATGTCAGTAACCCAGGTCTGGTCACATGGTTAGTGATGTCAGTAACCCAGGTCTGGTCACATGGTTAGTGATGTCAGTAACCCAGGTCTGGTCACATGGTTAGTGATGTCAGTAACCCAGGTCTGGTCACATGGTTAGTGATGTCAGTAACCCAGGTCTGGTCACATGGTTAGTGATGATGGTTAGATCTCTCACGTCACCCCGCTCCTCCGCACACTCCACTGGCTTCCAGTTGAAGACCATGGGCTTGACTACGGAGCTGTGAGGGGAGAAAAAAAGAAAAGAAAAAAAAAAGAGAAAAAAAAGAAAAGAAAAAAATAACAAGTGGTTATCCCACTGGCTATAAGGTGAATGCACCAATTTGTAAGTCGCTCTGGATAAGAGCGTCTGCTAAATGACGTAAATGTAAATGTAAATGTTCCCTTAAATGCAGTGTATGATATATCATTTTGTAGCTCTGTCTCTCTGCTTTGATCCAATGTAAAAAACAAATTGTGCTACATAAATGAACCGAATCAAGGCGGTCGGTCACAAATGCTCAATATGACAACTGAGAAATAGCACAAAAGTCATAAAAAATCTCATGGGCCGCTGGCCGTGTTCAGCCCACCCTAATAAAATATGGTCCTGCCCTTCTGGCATTTACCAAACTTGCCAGATGGCCAATCCGCCCATGCATTCTGACATCAAGGCTTTGTCTGGTAGAGGAAAATATATATGAACGATGCACATGTCATGTCTTGTTCTTTTTCAATTCCACCCCTTTTCCAATGCCGCCCCTCTCTTCTCTGAAGAATGCTACAGTGTTTTATTTTCCTAACCTGAGTCTAAGCGAAGTCTAAAGTCTCAAGAAGCTTACAGATAACACTTTAGCCTGGGTGGCCCTGAGAGGAGTTCATTCCGCCATCCCCACACAAATCAAATCAAATCAAATTTTATTTGCCACATGCGCCGAATACAACAGGTGTAGACTTTACAGTGGAATGCTTACTTACAAGCCCTTAACCAACAATGCATTTTTTATTTTAAAACAGTAAAAACTAAAAAACATAATAGCAAATTATTAAAGAGCAGCAGTAAAATAAAATAACAGTAGAGAGGCTATATACAGGGGGTACCGGTGCAGAGTCAATGTGCGGGGGCACCGGCTAGTTGAGGTAGTTGAGGTAATATGTACATGTGGGTAGAGTTAAAGTGACTTTGCATAAATAATAAACAGAGTAGCAGCAGCGTAAAAGAGGGGGTGGGGTGGACAATGCAAATAGTCTGGGTAGCCATGATTAGCTGTTCAGGAGTCTTATGGCTTGGGGGTAGAAGCTGTTGAGAAGCCTTTTGGACCTAGACTTGGCACTCCGGTACCGCTTGCCGTATGGTAGCAGAGAGAACAGTCTATGACTAGGGTGGCTGGAGTCTTTGACAATTTTGAGGGCCTTTTGAGAACCTTGTGTCCACAGTAGTAGTGCTAACTCCTAGAGACAGACCCTAGTTCTGTTGAACCTTGTGTCCACAGTAGTAGTGCTAACTCCTAGAGACAGACCCTAGTTCTGTTGAACCTTGTGTCCACAGTAGTAGTGCTAACTCCTAGAGACAGACCCTAGTTCTGTTGAACCTTGTGTCCACAGTAGTAGTGCTAACTCCTAGAGACAGATCCTAGTTCTGTTGAACCTTGTGTCCAAGATGGATGCTGTCTTATCGTTCTTTCTTATTTTCCTTCCAGTTGGAAGGCTGTGTCTGCATTCTAAATGCCTATTCCTTATATAGTGCATTACTTTTATGAAATGGCACCCTATTCCCTATGGGCTTTGGTCAAAAGTAGTGCACTGAATAGGAAATAGGGTGCCTTTTGTGTCATGGCCCCCTGAGGTCTTTCTTCAGAGTGGTTTTCAAGGTCTCCTTGTTAGGTCTCTGTTCTCTTTGAGGAGAGTTGCTTTGAGCACCACACTGTGAAATGCCATTTCTGCTACAGTAGTGTGTGTTGTGAGATTACCTGTTGCTTAGGAACCAGTGTGATTGGATGCGTAGGGCTTCAGCTATGACAAGCTCTCTTTGCATCGTTTTTGGGAAAAATCTATTCAAATCAGTCAGTAATAAAGTTGTGCTGATCTAGACGTGTCTATATGTGGAGTAATACTGCCTACAATATGTTATTTTATCTTCTTCTTATTTGACTTCTGATTGATGTAATAGCGAACGTCTCCCGACAGGCTAATATACAGAACAGTTCCTTTAGTCTCATCCAATTATACAGGCTGCTAAATATGACAGCAGGGAGGATCAATGGCTGCCTTTACACAGGTCAATTGTGATATTTTAACCAATTATTCAAAAAAAAAACTGATCTGAGGGAATTACTATTAGGGTGACATATACATTATTTTAAGAATTAGCATGACTTTTTTGCCCATATCTATGAAATATAATATGATGTGCTACCATGAAGTTCAATTTCTTGACAAAGTTATTTTCTTCTGATGAGAATCATGTTTGATGATATTGACGTCCCTGTGTAATCAATACAATATAGGACAGATAGATTTACCAGTTAAACTGAGACCGTGACCTTGCCTGCTGTTGTTGGATCAATAACCATCCTCCTACCTCTGAACAAGCCTCCAGGAGAGGTGTGAAAATCAGAACAGCGCAGCAGCTAACGGTCCTGTGTATTTTGTGTGGTCAGGTGGCTCAGTTGGTGAGAGTGTGGGGCTACAAGACCATCGCCAAGCAGCTTGGTGACAGGTCCTAATGTAGCAACGTAAAATTATTGTGTTCAAGTCCCAGATGAAACACAACTAATTTATGCACTCAGTGTACTGTAAGTCAGTGTCTGATAAGTGACATGGTATTATCATATACAGGGAGGGAAAAAAGATTTGATCCCCTGCTGATTTTGTACGTTTGCCTACTGACAAAGAAATGATCAATCTATAATTTTAATGGTAGGTTTATTTGAAACAGTGAGATACAGAATAACAACAACAAAATCCAGAAAAACGCATGTCAAAAATGTTATAAATTGATTTGCATTTTAATGAGGGAAATAAGTACTTGACCACCTCTCAATGAGAAAGATTTCTGGCTCCCAGGTGTCTTTTATACAGGTAACGAGCTGAGATTAGGAGCACACTCTTAAAGGGAGTGCTCCTAATCTCAGCTTGTTACCTGTATAAAAGACACCTTTCCACAGAAGCAATCAATCAATCAGATTCCAAACTCTCCACCATGGCCAAGACCAAAGAGCTCTCCAAGGATGTCAGGGACAAGATTGTAGACCTACACATGGCTGGAATGGGCTACAAGACCATCACCAAGCAGCTTGGTGAGAAGGTGACAACAGTTGGTGCGCTTATTTGCAAATGGAAGAAACAAAAGTACTGTCAATCTCCCTCGGCCTGGGCCTCCATGCAAGATCTCACCTCGTAGAGTTGCAATGATCATGAGGAATCAGCCCAGAACTACACAATGAGGATCTTGTCAATGATCTCAAGGCAGCTGGGACCACAGTCACCAAGAAAACAATTGGTAACACACTACGGCGTGAAGGACTGAAATCGTGCAGCGCCCGCAAGGTCCCCCTGCTCAAGAAAGCACATATACAGGCTCGTCTGAAGTTTGCCAATGAACATCTGAATGATTCAGAGGAGAACTGGGTGAAAGTGTTGTGGTCAGATGAGACCAAAATCGAGCTAAGGCAACACACGGCCAAGGCAACAAAGGAGTGGCTCAAGAAGAAGCACATTAAGGTCCTGGAGTGGCCTAGCCAGTCTCCAGACCTTAATGCCATAGAAAATCTGTGGAGGGAGCTGAAGGTTCGAGTTGCCCCGTGGGAATCGAACCCACAACCCTTGCGTTGCAAACGCCATGCTCTACCAACTGAGCTACATCCCTGCCGGCCATTCCCTCCACTTCCCAGGATGACGCTGGACCAATTGTGCACCGCCCCATGGGTCTCCCCGTCACGGCCGGCTACGACAGAGCCTGTATCGAACCAGGATCTCTAGTGGCACAGCTAGCTCTGCGACAGAGCCTGTATCGAACCAGGATCTCTAGTGGCACAGCTAGCTCTGCGACAGAGCCTGTATCGAACCAGGATCTCTAGTGGCACAGCTAGCTCTGCGACAGAGCCTGTATCGAACCAGGATCTCTAGTGGCACAGCTAGCTCTGCGACAGAGCCTGTATCGAACCAGGATCTCTAGTGGCACAGCTAGCTCTGCGACAGAGCCTGTATCGAACCAGGATCTCTAGTGGCACAGGCTCTGCTGCCTTAGACCACTGCGCCACTCGGGAGGTTACCTCACTAAAAGTAGACCACACTATTTACCAAGAGAGTTTTCATCTATATTTTCCGTAGCTGTCTATTTACCACCACAAACCGATGCTGGCATTAAGTTTGCACTCAATGAGCTGTGTAAGGCCATAAGTAAACAGGAAGATTCTCATCCAGAGGTAGCGCTCCAAGTGGCCGGGGACTTTAATGCAGGGAAACTTAAATCCGTTCAACCTCATTTCTACCAGAATGTTAAATGTGCAACCAGAGGAAAAAAAACTCTGGACCACCTTTACTCCACACACAGAGACGCATACCAAGCTCTCCCTCGCCCTCCATTTGGCAGATCTGACTTAACTTTATCCTCCTGATTCCTGCTTATAAGCAAAAACTGAAGCAGGAAGCACCAGTGACTCGGTTAATAAGGAAGTGGTCAGCTGACGCAGATGCTAAGCTACATGACTGTTTTGCTAGCACAGACTGGAATATGTTCCGGGATTCTTCAGATAGTATTGAAAGGTACACCACATCAGTCACTGGCTTCATCAATAAGTGCATCGATGACGTCATCCCCACAGTGACTGTATGAACATACCCCAGCCAGAAGCCATGGATTACAGGCAACATCCACACTGAGCTAAAGGGTAGAGCTGCCGCTTTCAAGGAGCGGGACTCTAACCCGGACGCCTATAAGAAATCCCGCTATGCCCTCAGACGAACCATCAACAGGCAAAGAGTCAATACAGGACTGAGATTGAATCGTACTACACCGGCTCCGACGCTCGTCGGATGTAGCAGGGCTTGAAAACTATTACAGACTACAAAGGGAAGCACAGCTGTGAGCTGCCCAGTGACACAAGCCAATCAGACGAGCTAAATCACTTCTATTCTCGCTTTGAGGCAAGCAACACTGAAGCATGCATGAGAGCATCAGCTGTTCCGGATGACTATGTGATCACGCTCTCCATAGCAGATGTGAGTAAGACTTTTAAGCAGGTCAACATTCACAAGGCCGCAGGGCCAGATGGATTACCAGGACGTGTACTCCAAACATTCGCTGACCAACTGGCAAGTGTCTTCACTGACATTTTCAACCTCTCCCTGTCTGAGTCTGTAATACCAACATGTTTCAAGCAGACCACCATAGTCCCTGTGCTCAAGAACACTAAGGTAACCTGCCTAAATGACCACCGGCCCGTAGCACTCATGTCTGCAGCCATGAAGTGCTTTGAAATGCTGGTCATAGCTCACATCAACACCATTATCCCAGAAACCCTAGACCCATTCCAATTTGCATATCGCCCCAACAGATCCACAGATGATGCAATCTCTATTGCGCTCCACACTGCCCTTTCCCACCTGGACAAGAGGATCACCTACGTGAGAATGCTATTCATTGAGTGCAGCTCAGAGTTCAACAGCATAGTGCCCTCAAAGCTCATCAGTAAGCTATGGACCCTGGGACTAAACACCTCCCTCTGCAACTGGATCCTGGACTTCCTGATGGGCCGCCCCCAGGTGGTAGGTAAGAACACATCTGCCACGCTGATCCTCAACATGGGGGCCCCTCAGGGGTGCGTGCTCAGTCCCCTCCTGTACTCCCTGTTCACTCATGACTGCATAGCCAAGCACAACTCCAACACCATCATTACGTTTGCCGACGACAAAACAGTGGTAGGCCTGATCACCGACAATGACGAGGCAGCCTATAGGGAGGAGGTCAGAGACCTGGCCGTGTGGTGCCAGGACAACAACCTCTCCCTCAACATGACCAAGACAAAGGAGATGATTGTGTACTACAGGAAAAAGAAGAGGACCGGGCACACCCCATTCTCATCGACGGGGCTGTAGTGGAGCAGGTTGAGAGCTTCAAGTTCCTTGTTGTCCACGTCACCAACAAACTATCATGGTCCAAGCACACCAAGACAGTCGTGAAGAGGGCACGACAAAGCCTATTCCCCCTCAGGAGACTGAAAAGATTTGGCATGGATCCTCAGATCCTCAAAAAGTTCTACAGATGCACCATTGAGAGCATCCTGACTGGTTGCATCACTGCCTGGTATGGGAACTGCTCGGCCTCCGAGCGTACGGCCCAGTACATCACTGGGGCCAAGCTTCCTGCCATCTAGGACCTCTTTACCAGGCGGTGTCAGAGGAAGGCCCTACAAATTGTCAAAGACTCCAGCCACCCTAGTCATAGACTGTTCTCTCTGATACTGCACGGCAAGCGGTACCGGAGTGCCAAGTCTACGTTCAAAAGGCTTCTTAAGAATGCTGAACAGCTAATCAAATGGCTATTTGCATTGACCCCCCCCCTTTGTTTTTACACTGCTGCTACTCTCTGTTTATTATCTATGTATAGTCACTTTAATAACTCTACCTACATGTACATATTACCCCAATTACCTTAACTAACCGGTGCCCCCGCATATTGACTCTGTACCGGTACCCCCTGTACAGTGGGGAAAAATAGTATTTAGTCAGCCACCAATTGTGCAAGTTCTCCCACTTAAAAAGATGAGAGAGTCCTGTAATTTTCATCAATGGTACACGTCAACTATGACAGACAAATTGAGAATTTTTTTCTCCAGAAAATCACATTGTAGGATTTTTAATGAATTTATTTGCAAATTATGGTGGAAAATAAGTATTTGGTCACCTACAAACAAGCAAGATTTCTGGCTCTCACAGACCTGTAACTTCTTCTTTAAGAGGCTCCTCTGTCCTCCACTCGTTACCTGTATTAATGGCACCTGTTTGAACTTGTTATCAGTATAAAAGACACCTGTCCACAACCTCAAACAGTCACACTCCAAACTCCACTATGGCCAAGACCAAAGAGCTGTCAAAGGACACCAGAAACAAAATTGTAGACCTGCACCAGGCTGGGAAGACTGAATCTGCAATAGGTAAGCAGCTTGGTTTGAAGAAATCAACTGTGGGAGCAATTATTAGGAAATGGAAGACATACAAGACCACTGATAATCTCCCTCAATCTGGGGGCTCCACGCAAGATCTCACCCCATGGGGTCAAAATGATCACAAGAACGGTGAGCAAAAATCCCAGAACCACACGGGGGACCTAGTGAATGACCTGCAGAGAGCTGGGACCAAAGTAACAAAGCCTACCATCAGTAACACACTACGCCGCCAGGGACTCAAATCCTGCAGTGCCAGACGTGTCCCCCTGCTTAAGCCAGTACATGTCCAGGCCCGTCTGAAGTTTGCTAGAGTGCATTTGGATGATCCAGAAGAGGATTGGGAGAATGTCATATGGTCAGATGAAACCAAAATAGAACTTTTTGGTAAAAACTAAACTCGTCATGTTTGGAGGACAAAGAATGCTGAGTTGCATCCAAAGAACACCATACCTACTGTGAAGCATGGGGGTGGAAACATCATGCTTTGGGGCTGTTTTTCTGCAAAGGGACCAGGACGACTGATCCGTGTAAAGGAAAGAATGAATGGGGCCATGTATCGGTGAGATTTTGAGTGAAAACCTCCTTCCATCAGCAAAGGCATTGAAGATGAAACGTGGCTGGATCTTTCAGCATGACAATGATCCCAAACACACCGCCGGCAACGAAGGAGTGGCTTCGTAAGAAGCATTTCAAGGTCCTGTAGTGGCCTAGCCAGTCTCCAGATCTCAACCCCATAGAAAATCTTTGGAGGGAGTTGAAAGTCTGTGTTGCCCAGCGACAGCCCCAAAACATCACTGCTCTAGAGGAGATCTGCATGGAGGAATGGGCCAAAATACCAGCAACAGTGTGTGAAAACCTTGTGAAGACTTACAGAAAACGTTTGACCTGTGTCATTGCCAACAAAGGGTATATAACAAAGTATTGAGAAACTTTTGTTATTGACCAAATACTTATTTTCCACCATAATTTGCAAATAAATTCATTAAAAATCCTACAATGTGATTTTCTGGATTTTTTTCCCTCATTTTGTCTGTCATAGTTGACGTGTACCTATGATGAAAATTACAGGCCTCTCTCATCTTTTTAAGTGGGAGAACTTGCACAATTGGTGGCTGACTAAATCGCTATTGTTATTTTACTGCTGCTCTTCAATTATTTGTTACTTTTATTTCGTATTATTATATATTGTATTTTTTTGTGATTTTCTTTGGTATTCTTTCTTAAAACTGCATTGTTGGTTAAGGGCTTGTAAGTAAGCATTTCACTGTAAGGTCTACATGTGACAACTAAAATTTGATTTGATTTGATTTATTAACAGAGTCACTGGTGCTTCCTGCTTTAGTTTTTACTTATAAGCAGGAATCAGGAGGATATAGTTATGGTCAGTTTTGCCAAATGGAGGGCGAGGGAGAGCTTTGTATGCGTCTCTGTGTGTGGAGTAAAGGTGGTCTAGAGTTTCTTTTCCTCTGGTTGCACATTTAACATGCTGGTTGAAATGAGGTAAAATATTTAAGTTTCCCTGCATTAATGTCCCCGGCCACTAGGAGCGCTGCCTCTGGATGAGCGTTTTCCTGTTTGCTTATGGCCTTATACCGCTCACTGAGTGCAATCTTACAGCGAGCATCGGTTTGTGGTGGTAAATTGACAGCTACAAAAAATATAGATGAAAACTCTCTTGGTAAATAGTGTGGTCTACAGCTTATCATGAGATACTCTACCTCAACCGAGCAAAATTGAGCCTTCCTTAGTATTAGAGTTTGTGCACCAGCTGTTGTTTACCAATATACACAGACCGCCACCCCTTGTCTTACCGGAGTCAGCCGTTCTATCCTGCCGATGTAGCGTTTATCCCGCCAGCTGTGTGTTATCCATGTCGTCGTTCCACCACAACTCGGTGAAACATAAGATATTACAGTTTTTAATGTCCCGTTGGTAGGATATTGTTGATCTTAGGTCTTCCATTTTATTTTCCAATTATTGTACGTTGGCTAATAGGATTGATGGAAGAGGCAGTTTACTCGCTCGCCATCGGATCCTTACAAGGCACCCCGACCTACATCCACGATATCTCTGTCTCTTTCTCATGCGAATGACAGGGATTTGGGCCTTCTCGGGTGTCTGTAGGATATCCTTCGCGTCCAACTTGTTGAAGAAAAAAATATTATTCCAATACGAGGTGAGTAATCGCTGTCCTGATATCCAGAAGCTCTTTTTGGTCATAAGAGACGGTGGCAGAAACATTATGTACAGAATAAATTAAAAATAACGCGAAAAAAATACCATGATAGTACAATGATGTTTAGAGTCAGGCAAGGTTTAGCTGAGTGTTTAGAGTTAGGAAGTTTAGCTGAGTGTTTAGAGTCAGAAAGTTTAGCTGAGTGTTTAGAGTCAGAAGGTTTAGCTGAGTGTTTAGAGTTAGGAAGTTTAGCTGAGTGTTTAGAGTCAGGAAGTTTAGCTGAGTGTTTAGAGTCAGGAAGTTTAGCTGAGTGTTTAGAGTCAGGAAGTTTAGCTGAGTGTTTAGAGTCAGGAAGTTTAGCTGAGTGTTTAGAGTCAGGAAGTTTAGCTGAGTGTTTAGAGTCAGGAAGTTTAGCTGAGTGTTTAGAGTCAGGAAGTTTAGCTGAGTGTTTAGAGTCAGGAAGTTTAGCTGAGTGTTTAGAGTCAGGAAGTTTAGCTGAGTGTTTAGAGTCAGGAAGTTTAGCTGAGTGTTTAGAGTCAGGAAGTTTAGCTGAGTGTTTAGAGTCAGGAAGTTTAGCTGAGTGTTTAGAGTCAGAAGTTTAGCTGAGTGTTTAGAGTCAGGAAGTTTAGCTGAGTGTTTAGAGTCAGGAAGTTTAGCTGAGTGTTTAGAGTCAGGAAGTTTAGCTGAGTGTTTAGAGTCAGGAAGTTTAGCTGAGTGTTTAGAGTCAGGAAGTTTAGCTGAGTGTTTAGAGTCAGGAAGTTTAGCTGAGTGTTTAGAGTCAGGAAGTTTAGCTGAGTGTTTAGAGTCAGGAAGTTTAGCTGAGTGTTTAGAGTCAGGAAGTTTAGCTGAGTGTTTAGAGTCAGGAAGTTTAGCTGAGTGTTTAGAGTCAGGAAGTTTAGCTGAGTGTTTAGAGTCAGGAAGTTTAGCTGAGTGTTTAGAGTTAGGAAGTTTAGCTGAGTGTTTAGAGTCAGGAAGTTTAGCTGAGTGTTTAGAGTCAGGAAGTTTAGCTGAGTGTTTAGAGTCAGGAAGTTTAGCTGAGTGTTTAGAGTCAGGAAGTTTAGCTGAGTGTTTAGAGTCAGGAAGTTTAGCTGAGTGTTTAGAGTCAGGAAGTTTAGCTGAGTGTTTAGAGTCAGGAAGTTTAGCTGAGTGTTTAGAGTCAGGAAGTTTAGCTGAGTGTTTAGAGTTAGGAAGTTTAGCTGAGTGTTTAGAGTCAGGAAGTTTAGCTGAGTGTTTAGAGTCAGGAAGTTTAGCTGAGTGTTTAGAGTCAGGAAGTTTAGCTGAGTGTTTAGAGTCAGGAAGTTTAGCTGAGTGTTTAGAGTCAGGAAGTTTAGCTGAGTGTTTAGAGTCAGGAAGTTTAGCTGAGTGTTTAGAGTCAGGAAGTTTAGCTGAGTGTTTAGAGTCAGGAAGTTTAGCTGAGTGTTTAGAGTCAGGAAGTTTAGCTGAGTGTTTAGAGTCAGGAAGTTTAGCTGAGTGTTTAGAGTCAGGAAGTTTAGCTGAGTGTTTAGAGTCAGGAAGTTTAGCTGAGTGTTTAGAGTCAGGAAGTTTAGCTGAGTGTTTAGAGTCAGGAAGTTTAGCTGAGTGTTTAGAGTCAGGAAGTTTAGCTGAGTGTTTAGAGTCAGGAAGTTTAGCTGAGTGTTTAGAGTCAGGAAGTTTAGCTGAGTGTTTAGAGTCAGAAGGTTTAGCTGAGTGTTTAGAGTCAGGAAGTTTAGCTGAGTGTTTAGAGTCAGGAAGTTTAGCTGAGTGTTTAGAGTCAGGAAGTTTAGCTGAGTGTTTAGAGTCAGGAAGTTTAGCTGAGTGTTTAGAGTCAGGAAGTTTAGCTGAGTGTTTAGAGTCAGGAAGTTTAGCTGAGTGTTTAGAGTCAGGAAGTTTAGCTGAGTGTTTAGAGTCAGAAAGTTTAGCTGAGTGTTTAGAGTCAGGAAGTTTAGCTGAGTGTTTAGAGTCAGGAAGTTTAGCTGAGTGTTTAGAGTCAGGAAGTTTAGCTGAGTGTTTAGAGTCAGGAAGTTTAGCTGAGTGTTTAGAGTCAGGGAAGTTTAGCTGAGTGTTTAGAGTCAGGAAGTTTAGCTGAGTGTTTAGAGTCAGGAAGTTTAGCTGAGTGTTTAGAGTCAGGAAGTTTAGCTGAGTGTTTAGAGTCAGGAAGTTTAGCTGAGTGTTTAGAGTCAGGAAGTTTAGCTGAGTGTTTAGAGTCAGGAAGTTTAGCTGAGTGTTTAGAGTCAGGAAGTTTAGCTGAGTGTTTAGAGTCAGGAAGTTTAGCTGAGTGTTTAGAGTCAGGAAGTTTAGCTGAGTGTTTAGAGTCAGGAAGTTTAGCTGAGTGTTTAGAGTTAGGAAGTTTAGCTGAGTGTTTAGAGTCAGGAAGTTTAGCTGAGTGTTTAGAGTCAGGAAGTTTAGCTGAGTGTTTAGAGTCAGGAAGTTTAGCTGAGTGTTTAGAGTCAGGAAGTTTAGCTGAGTGTTTAGAGTCAGGAAGTTTAGCTGAGTGTTTAGAGTCAGGAAGTTTAGCTGAGTGTTTAGAGTCAGGAAGTTTAGCTGAGTGTTTAGAGTCAGGAAGTTTAGCTGAGTGTTTAGAGTCAGGAAGTTTAGCTGAGTGTTTAGAGTCAGGAAGTTTAGCTGAGTGTTTAGAGTCAGGAAGTTTAGCTGAGTGTTTAGAGTTAGGAAGTTTAGCTGAGTGTTTAGAGTCAGGAAGTTTAGCTGAGTGTTTAGGAGTCAGGAAGTTTAGCTGAGTGTTTAGAGTCAGGAAGTTTAGCTGAGTGTTTAGAGTCAGGAAGTTTAGCTGAGTGTTTAGAGTCAGGAAGTTTAGCTGAGTGTTTAGAGTTAGGAAGTTTAGCTGAGTGTTTAGAGTCAGGAAGTTTAGCTGAGTGTTTAGAGTCAGGAAGTTTAGCTGAGTGTTTAGAGTCAGGAAGTTTAGCTGAGTGTTTAGAGTCAGGAAGTTTAGCTGAGTGTTTAGAGTCAGGAAGTTTAGCTGAGTGTTTAGAGTCAGGAAGTTTAGCTGAGTGTTTAGAGTCAGGAAGTTTAGCTGAGTGTTTAGAGTCAGGAAGTTTAGCTGAGTGTTTAGAGTCAGGAAGTTTAGCTGAGTGTTTAGAGTCAGGAAGTTTAGCTGAGTGTTTAGAGTCAGGAAGTTTAGCTGAGTGTTTAGAGTCAGGAAGTTTAGCTGAGTGTTTAGAGTCAGGAAGTTTAGCTGAGTGTTTAGAGTCAGGAAGTTTAGCTGAGTGTTTAGAGTCAGGAAGTTTAGCTGAGTGTTTAGAGTCAGGAAGTTTAGCTGAGTGTTTAGAGTCAGGAAGTTTAGCTGAGTGTTTAGAGTCAGGAAGTTTAGCTGAGTGTTTAGAGTCAGGAAGTTTAGCTGAGTGTTTAGAGTTAGGAAGTTTAGCTGAGTGTTTAGAGTCAGGAAGTTTAGCTGAGTGTTTAGAGTCAGGAAGTTTAGCTGAGTGTTTAGAGTCAGGAAGTTTAGCTGAGTGTTTAGAGTCAGGAAGTTTAGCTGAGTGTTTAGAGTCAGGAAGTTTAGCTGAGTGTTTAGAGTCAGGAAGTTTAGCTGAGTGTTTAGAGTTAGGAAGTTTAGCTGAGTGTTTAGAGTCAGGAAGTTTAGCTGAGTGTTTAGAGTCAGGAAGTTTAGCTGAGTGTTTAGAGTCAGGAAGTTTAGCTGAGTGTTTAGAGTCAGGAAGTTTAGCTGAGTGTTTAGAGTCAGGAAGTTTAGCTGAGTGTTTAGAGTCAGGAAGTTTAGCTGAGTGTTTAGAGTCAGGAAGTTTAGCTGAGTGTTTAGAGTCAGGAAGTTTAGCTGAGTGTTTAGAGTCAGGAAGTTTAGCTGAGTGTTTAGAGTCAGGAAGTTTAGCTGAGTGTTTAGAGTCAGGAAGTTTAGCTGAGTGTTTAGAGTCAGGAAGTTTAGCTGAGTGTTTAGAGTCAGGAAGTTTAGCTGAGTGTTTAGAGTCAGAAGGTTTAGCTGAGTGTTTAGAGTCAGGAAGTTTAGCTGAGTGTTTAGAGTCAGGAAGTTTAGCTGAGTGTTTAGAGTCAGGAAGTTTAGCTGAGTGTTTAGAGTCAGGAAGTTTAGCTGAGTGTTTAGAGTCAGGAAGTTTAGCTGAGTGTTTAGAGTCAGGAAGTTTAGCTGAGTGTTTAGAGTCAGGAAGTTTAGCTGAGTGTTTAGAGTCAGGAAGTTTAGCTGAGTGTTTAGAGTCAGGAAGTTTAGCTGAGTGTTTAGAGTCAGGAAGTTTAGCTGAGTGTTTAGAGTCAGAAAGTTTAGCTGAGTGTTTAGAGTCAGGAAGTTTAGCTGAGTGTTTAGAGTCAGGAAGTTTAGCTGAGTGTTTAGAGTCAGGAAGTTTAGCTGAGTGTTTAGAGTCAGGAAGTTTAGCTGAGTGTTTAGAGTCAGGAAGTTTAGCTGAGTGTTTAGAGTCAGGAAGTTTAGCTGAGTGTTTAGAGTCAGGAAGTTTAGCTGAGTGTTTAGAGTCAGGAAGTTTAGCTGAGTGTTTAGAGTCAGGAAGTTTAGCTGAGTGTTTAGAGTCAGAAAGTTTAGCTGAGTGTTTAGAGTCAGGAAGTTTAGCTGAGTGTTTAGAGTCAGGAAGTTTAGCTGAGTGTTTAGAGTCAGGAAGTTTAGCTGAGTGTTTAGAGTCAGGAAGTTTAGCTGAGTGTTTAGAGTCAGGAAGTTTAGCTGAGTGTTTAGAGTCAGGAAGTTTAGCTGAGTGTTTAGAGTCAGGAAGTTTAGCTGAGTGTTTAGAGTCAGGAAGTTTAGCTGAGTGTTTAGAGTCAGGAAGTTTAGCTGAGTGTTTAGAGTCAGGAAGTTTAGCTGAGTGTTTAGAGTCAGGAAGTTTAGCTGAGTGTTTAGAGTCAGGAAGTTTAGCTGAGTGTTTAGAGTCAGGAAGTTTAGCTGAGTGTTTAGAGTCAGGAAGTTTAGCTGAGTGTTTAGAGTCAGGAAGTTTAGCTGAGTGTTTAGAGTCAGGAAGTTTAGCTGAGTGTTTAGAGTCAGGAAGTTTAGCTGAGTGTTTAGAGTCAGGAAGTTTAGCTGAGTGTTTAGAGTCAGGAAGTTTAGCTGAGTGTTTAGAGTTAGGAAGTTTAGCTGAGTGTTTAGAGTCAGGAAGTTTAGCTGAGTGTTTAGAGTTAGGAAGTTTAGCTGAGTGTTTAGAGTCAGGAAGTTTAGCTGAGTGTTTAGAGTCAGGAAGTTTAGCTGAGTGTTTAGAGTCAGGAAGTTTAGCTGAGTGTTTAGAGTCAGGAAGTTTAGCTGAGTGTTTAGAGTCAGGAAGTTTAGCTGAGTGTTTAGAGTCAGGAAGTTTAGCTGAGTGTTTAGAGTCAGGAAGTTTAGCTGAGTGTTTAGAGTCAGGAAGTTTAGCTGAGTGTTTAGAGTCAGGAAGTTTAGCTGAGTGTTTAGAGTCAGGAAGTTTAGCTGAGTGTTTAGAGTTAGGAAGTTTAGCTGAGTGTTTAGAGTCAGGAAGTTTAGCTGAGTGTTTAGAGTCAGGAAGTTTAGCTGAGTGTTTAGAGTCAGGAAGTTTAGCTGAGTGTTTAGAGTCAGGAAGTTTAGCTGAGTGTTTAGAGTCAGGAAGTTTAGCTGAGTGTTTAGAGTCAGGAAGTTTAGCTGAGTGTTTAGAGTTAGGAAGTTTAGCTGAGTGTTTAGAGTCAGGAAGTTTAGCTGAGTGTTTAGAGTCAGGAAGTTTAGCTGAGTGTTTAGAGTCAGGAAGTTTAGCTGAGTGTTTAGAGTCAGGAAGTTTAGCTGAGTGTTTAGAGTCAGGAAGTTTAGCTGAGTGTTTAGAGTCAGGAAGTTTAGCTGAGTGTTTAGAGTCAGGAAGTTTAGCTGAGTGTTTAGAGTCAGGAAGTTTAGCTGAGTGTTTAGAGTTAGGAAGTTTAGCTGAGTGTTTAGAGTCAGGAAGTTTAGCTGAGTGTTTAGAGTCAGGAAGTTTAGCTGAGTGTTTAGAGTCAGGAAGTTTAGCTGAGTGTTTAGAGTCAGGAAGTTTAGCTGAGTGTTTAGAGTCAGGAGGTTTAGCTGAGTGTTTAGAGTCAGGAAGTTTAGCTGAGTGTTTAGAGTCAGGAAGTTTAGCTGAGTGTTTAGAGTCAGGAAGTTTAGCTGAGTGTTTAGAGTCAGGAAGTTTAGCTGAGTGTTTAGAGTCAGGAAGTTTAGCTGAGTGTTTAGAGTCAGGAAGTTTAGCTGAGTGTTTAGAGTCAGGAAGTTTAGCTGAGTGTTTAGAGTCAGGAAGTTTAGCTGAGTGTTTAGAGTCAGGAAGTTTAGCTGAGTGTTTAGAGTCAGGAAGTTTAGCTGAGTGTTTAGAGTCAGGAAGTTTAGCTGAGTGTTTAGAGTCAGGAAGTTTAGCTGAGTGTTTAGAGTCAGGAAGTTTAGCTGAGTGTTTAGAGTCAGGAAGTTTAGCTGAGTGTTTAGAGTCAGGAAGTTTAGCTGAGTGTTTAGAGTCAGGAAGTTTAGCTGAGTGTTTAGAGTCAGGAAGTTTAGCTGAGTGTTTAGAGTCAGGAAGTTTAGCTGAGTGTTTAGAGTCAGGAAGTTTAGCTGAGTGTTTAGAGTCAGGAAGTTTAGCTGAGTGTTTAGAGTCAGGAAGTTTAGCTGAGTGTTTAGAGTCAGGAAGTTTAGCTGAGTGTTTAGAGTCAGGAAGTTTAGCTGAGTGTTTAGAGTTAGGAAGTTTAGCTGAGTGTTTAGAGTCAGGAAGTTTAGCTGAGTGTTTAGAGTCAGGAAGTTTAGCTGAGTGTTTAGAGTCAGGAAGTTTAGCTGAGTGTTTAGAGTCAGGAAGTTTAGCTGAGTGTTTAGAGTCAGGAAGTTTAGCTGAGTGTTTAGAGTCAGGAAGTTTAGCTGAGTGTTTAGAGTCAGGAAGTTTAGCTGAGTGTTTAGAGTCAGGAAGTTTAGCTGAGTGTTTAGAGTCAGGAAGTTTAGCTGAGTGTTTAGAGTCAGGAAGTTTAGCTGAGTGTTTAGAGTCAGGAAGTTTAGCTGAGTGTTTAGAGTCAGGAAGTTTAGCTGAGTGTTTAGAGTCAGGAAGTTTAGCTGAGTGTTTAGAGTCAGGAAGTTTAGCTGAGTGTTTAGAGTCAGGAAGTTTAGCTGAGTGTTTAGAGTTAGGAAGTTTAGCTGAGTGTTTAGAGTCAGGAAGTTTAGCTGAGTGTTTAGAGTCAGGAAGTTTAGCTGAGTGTTTAGAGTCAGGAAGTTTAGCTGAGTGTTTAGAGTCAGGAAGTTTAGCTGAGTGTTTAGAGTCAGGAAGTTTAGCTGAGTGTTTAGAGTCAGGAAGTTTAGCTGAGTGTTTAGAGTTAGGAAGTTTAGCTGAGTGTTTAGAGTCAGGAAGTTTAGCTGAGTGTTTAGAGTTAGGAAGTTTAGCTGAGTGTTTAGAGTCAGGAAGTTTAGCTGAGTGTTTAGAGTCAGGAAGTTTAGCTGAGTGTTTAGAGTCAGGAAGTTTAGCTGAGTGTTTAGAGTCAGGAAGTTTAGCTGAGTGTTTAGAGTCAGGAAGTTTAGCTGAGTGTTTAGAGTCAGGAAGTTTAGCTGAGTGTTTAGAGTCAGGAAGTTTAGCTGAGTGTTTAGAGTCAGGAAGTTTAGCTGAGTGTTTAGAGTCAGGAAGTTTAGCTGAGTGTTTAGAGTCAGGAAGTTTAGCTGAGTGTTTAGAGTCAGGAAGTTTAGCTGAGTGTTTAGAGTCAGGAAGTTTAGCTGAGTGTTTAGAGTCAGGAAGTTTAGCTGAGTGTTTAGAGTCAGGAAGTTTAGCTGAGTGTTTAGAGTCAGGAAGTTTAGCTGAGTGTTTAGAGTCAGGAAGTTTAGCTGAGTGTTTAGAGTCAGGAAGTTTAGCTGAGTGTTTAGAGTCAGGAAGTTTAGCTGAGTGTTTAGAGTCAGGAAGTTTAGCTGAGTGTTTAGAGTCAGGAAGTTTAGCTGAGTGTTTAGAGTCAGGAAGTTTAGCTGAGTGTTTAGAGTCAGGAAGTTTAGCTGAGTGTTTAGAGTCAGGAAGTTTAGCTGAGTGTTTAGAGTCAGGAAGTTTAGCTGAGTGTTTAGAGTCAGGAAGTTTAGCTGAGTGTTTAGAGTCAGGAAGTTTAGCTGAGTGTTTAGAGTCAGGAAGTTTAGCTGAGTGTTTAGAGTCAGGAAGTTTAGCTGAGTGTTTAGAGTCAGGAAGTTTAGCTGAGTGTTTAGAGTCAGGAAGTTTAGCTGAGTGTTTAGAGTCAGGAAGTTTAGCTGAGTGTTTAGAGTCAGGAAGTTTAGCTGAGTGTTTAGAGTCAGGAAGTTTAGCTGAGTGTTTAGAGTCAGGAAGTTTAGCTGAGTGTTTAGAGTCAGGAAGTTTAGCTGAGTGTTTAGAGTCAGGAAGTTTAGCTGAGTGTTTAGAGTCAGGAAGTTTAGCTGAGTGTTTAGAGTCAGGAAGTTTAGCTGAGTGTTTAGAGTCAGGAAGTTTAGCTGAGTGTTTAGAGTCAGGAAGTTTAGCTGAGTGTTTAGAGTCAGGAAGTTTAGCTGAGTGTTTAGAGTCAGGAAGTTTAGCTGAGTGTTTAGAGTCAGGAAGTTTAGCTGAGTGTTTAGAGTCAGGAAGTTTAGCTGAGTGTTTAGAGTCAGGAAGTTTAGCTGAGTGTTTAGAGTCAGGAAGTTTAGCTGAGTGTTTAGAGTCAGGAAGTTTAGCTGAGTGTTTAGAGTCAGGAAGTTTAGCTGAGTGTTTAGAGTCAGGAAGTTTAGCTGAGTGTTTAGAGTTAGGAAGTTTAGCTGAGTGTTTAGAGTCAGGAAGTTTAGCTGAGTGTTTAGAGTCAGGAAGTTTAGCTGAGTGTTTAGAGTCAGGAAGTTTAGCTGAGTGTTTAGAGTCAGGAAGTTTAGCTGAGTGTTTAGAGTCAGGAAGTTTAGCTGAGTGTTTAGAGTCAGGAAGTTTAGCTGAGTGTTTAGAGTCAGGAAGTTTAGCTGAGTGTTTAGAGTCAGGAAGTTTAGCTGAGTGTTTAGAGTCAGGAAGTTTAGCTGAGTGTTTAGAGTTAGGAAGTTTAGCTGAGTGTTTAGAGTCAGGAAGTTTAGCTGAGTGTTTAGAGTCAGGAAGTTTAGCTGAGTGTTTAGAGTTAGGAAGTTTAGCTGAGTGTTTAGAGTCAGGAAGTTTAGCTGAGTGTTTAGAGTCAGGAAGTTTAGCTGAGTGTTTAGAGTCAGGAAGTTTAGCTGAGTGTTTAGAGTCAGGAAGTTTAGCTGAGTGTTTAGAGTCAGGAAGTTTAGCTGAGTGTTTAGAGTCAGGAAGTTTAGCTGAGTGTTTAGAGTTAGGAAGTTTAGCTGAGTGTTTAGAGTCAGGAAGTTTAGCTGAGTGTTTAGAGTCAGGAAGTTTAGCTGAGTGTTTAGAGTCAGGAAGTTTAGCTGAGTGTTTAGAGTCAGGAAGTTTAGCTGAGTGTTTAGAGTCAGGAAGTTTAGCTGAGTGTTTAGAGTCAGGAAGTTTAGCTGAGTGTTTAGAGTCAGGAAGTTTAGCTGAGTGTTTAGAGTTAGGAAGTTTAGCTGAGTGTTTAGAGTCAGGAAGTTTAGCTGAGTGTTTAGAGTTAGGAAGTTTAGCTGAGTGTTTAGAGTCAGGAAGTTTAGCTGAGTGTTTAGAGTCAGGAAGTTTAGCTGAGTGTTTAGAGTCAGGAAGTTTAGCTGAGTGTTTAGAGTCAGGAAGTTTAGCTGAGTGTTTAGAGTCAGGAAGTTTAGCTGAGTGTTTAGAGTTAGGAAGTTTAGCTGAGTGTTTAGAGTCAGGAAGTTTAGCTGAGTGTTTAGAGTCAGGAAGTTTAGCTGAGTGTTTAGAGTCAGGAAGTTTAGCTGAGTGTTTAGAGTCAGGAAGTTTAGCTGAGTGTTTAGAGTTAGGAAGTTTAGCTGAGTGTTTAGAGTCAGGAAGTTTAGCTGAGTGTTTAGAGTCAGGAAGTTTAGCTGAGTGTTTAGAGTCAGGAAGTTTAGCTGAGTGTTTAGAGTCAGGAAGTTTAGCTGAGTGTTTAGAGTCAGGAAGTTTAGCTGAGTGTTTAGAGTCAGGAAGTTTAGCTGAGTGTTTAGAGTCAGGAAGTTTAGCTGAGTGTTTAGAGTCAGGAAGTTTAGCTGAGTGTTTAGAGTCAGGAAGTTTAGCTGAGTGTTTAGAGTCAGGAAGTTTAGCTGAGTGTTTAGAGTCAGGAAGTTTAGCTGAGTGTTTAGAGTCAGGAAGTTTAGCTGAGTGTTTAGAGTCAGGAAGTTTAGCTGAGTGTTTAGAGTCAGGAAGTTTAGCTGAGTGTTTAGAGTTAGGAAGTTTAGCTGAGTGTTTAGAGTCAGGAAGTTTAGCTGAGTGTTTAGAGTCAGGAAGTTTAGCTGAGTGTTTAGAGTCAGGAAGTTTAGCTGAGTGTTTAGAGTCAGGAAGTTTAGCTGAGTGTTTAGAGTCAGGAAGTTTAGCTGAGTGTTTAGAGTCAGGAAGTTTAGCTGAGTGTTTAGAGTCAGGAAGTTTAGCTGAGTGTTTAGAGTCAGGAAGTTTAGCTGAGTGTTTAGAGTCAGGAAGTTTAGCTGAGTGTTTAGAGTTAGGAAGTTTAGCTGAGTGTTTAGAGTCAGGAAGTTTAGCTGAGTGTTTAGAGTCAGGAAGTTTAGCTGAGTGTTTAGAGTCAGGAAGTTTAGCTGAGTGTTTAGAGTCAGGAAGTTTAGCTGAGTGTTTAGAGTCAGGAAGTTTAGCTGAGTGTTTAGAGTCAGGAAGTTTAGCTGAGTGTTTAGAGTCAGGAAGTTTAGCTGAGTGTTTAGAGTCAGGAAGTTTAGCTGAGTGTTTAGAGTCAGGAAGTTTAGCTGAGTGTTTAGAGTCAGGAAGTTTAGCTGAGTGTTTAGAGTCAGGAAGTTTAGCTGAGTGTTTAGAGTCAGGAAGTTTAGCTGAGTGTTTAGAGTCAGGAAGTTTAGCTGAGTGTTTAGAGTTAGGAAGTTTAGCTGAGTGTTTAGAGTCAGGAAGTTTAGCTGAGTGTTTAGAGTCAGGAAGTTTAGCTGAGTGTTTAGAGTCAGGAAGTTTAGCTGAGTGTTTAGAGTTAGGAAGTTTAGCTGAGTGTTTAGAGTCAGGAAGTTTAGCTGAGTGTTTAGAGTTAGGAAGTTTAGCTGAGTGTTTAGAGTCAGGAAGTTTAGCTGAGTGTTTAGAGTCAGGAAGTTTAGCTGAGTGTTTAGAGTCAGGAAGTTTAGCTGAGTGTTTAGAGTCAGGAAGTTTAGCTGAGTGTTTAGAGTCAGAAGGTTTAGCTGAGTGTTTAGAGTCAGGAAGTTTAGCTGAGTGTTTAGAGTCAGGAAGTTTAGCTGAGTGTTTAGAGTCAGGAAGTTTAGCTGAGTGTTTAGAGTCAGGAAGTTTAGCTGAGTGTTTAGAGTCAGGAAGTTTAGCTGAGTGTTTAGAGTCAGGAAGTTTAGCTGAGTGTTTAGAGTCAGGAAGTTTAGCTGAGTGTTTAGAGTCAGGAAGTTTAGCTGAGTGTTTAGAGTCAGGAAGTTTAGCTGAGTGTTTAGAGTCAGGAAGTTTAGCTGAGTGTTTAGAGTCAGGAAGTTTAGCTGAGTGTTTAGAGTCAGGAAGTTTAGCTGAGTGTTTAGAGTCAGGAAGTTTAGCTGAGTGTTTAGAGTCAGGAAGTTTAGCTGAGTGTTTAGAGTTAGGAAGTTTAGCTGAGTGTTTAGAGTCAGGAAGTTTAGCTGAGTGTTTAGAGTCAGGAAGTTTAGCTGAGTGTTTAGAGTCAGGAAGTTTAGCTGAGTGTTTAGAGTCAGGAAGTTTAGCTGAGTGTTTAGAGTCAGGAAGTTTAGCTGAGTGTTTAGAGTCAGGAAGTTTAGCTGAGTGTTTAGAGTCAGGAAGTTTAGCTGAGTGTTTAGAGTCAGGAAGTTTAGCTGAGTGTTTAGAGTTAGGAAGTTTAGCTGAGTGTTTAGAGTCAGGAAGTTTAGCTGAGTGTTTAGAGTCAGGAAGTTTAGCTGAGTGTTTAGAGTCAGGAAGTTTAGCTGAGTGTTTAGAGTCAGGAAGTTTAGCTGAGTGTTTAGAGTCAGGAAGTTTAGCTGAGTGTTTAGAGTCAGGAAGTTTAGCTGAGTGTTTAGAGTCAGGAAGTTTAGCTGAGTGTTTAGAGTCAGGAAGTTTAGCTGAGTGTTTAGAGTCAGGAAGTTTAGCTGAGTGTTTAGAGTCAGGAAGTTTAGCTGAGTGTTTAGAGTCAGGAAGTTTAGCTGAGTGTTTAGAGTCAGGAAGTTTAGCTGAGTGTTTAGAGTCAGGAAGTTTAGCTGAGTGTTTAGAGTCAGAAGGTTTAGCTGAGTGTTTAGAGTCAGGAAGTTTAGCTGAGTGTTTAGAGTCAGGAAGTTTAGCTGAGTGTTTAGAGTCAGGAAGTTTAGCTGAGTGTTTAGAGTCAGGAAGTTTAGCTGAGTGTTTAGAGTCAGGAAGTTTAGCTGAGTGTTTAGAGTCAGGAAGTTTAGCTGAGTGTTTAGAGTCAGGAAGTTTAGCTGAGTGTTTAGAGTCAGGAAGTTTAGCTGAGTGTTTAGAGTCAGGAAGTTTAGCTGAGTGTTTAGAGTCAGGAAGTTTAGCTGAGTGTTTAGAGTCAGGAAGTTTAGCTGAGTGTTTAGAGTCAGGAAGTTTAGCTGAGTGTTTAGAGTCAGGAAGTTTAGCTGAGTGTTTAGAGTCAGGAAGTTTAGCTGAGTGTTTAGAGTCAGGAAGTTTAGCTGAGTGTTTAGAGTTAGGAAGTTTAGCTGAGTGTTTAGAGTTAGGAAGTTTAGCTGAGTGTTTAGAGTCAGGAAGTTTAGCTGAGTGTTTAGAGTTAGGAAGTTTAGCTGAGTGTTTAGAGTCAGGAAGTTTAGCTGAGTGTTTAGAGTCAGGAAGTTTAGCTGAGTGTTTAGAGTCAGGAAGTTTAGCTGAGTGTTTAGAGTCAGGAAGTTTAGCTGAGTGTTTAGAGTCAGGAAGTTTAGCTGAGTGTTTAGAGTCAGGAAGTTTAGCTGAGTGTTTAGAGTCAGGAAGTTTAGCTGAGTGTTTAGAGTCAGGAAGTTTAGCTGAGTGTTTAGAGTCAGGAAGTTTAGCTGAGTGTTTAGAGTCAGGAAGTTTAGCTGAGTGTTTAGAGTCAGGAAGTTTAGCTGAGTGTTTAGAGTCAGGAAGTTTAGCTGAGTGTTTAGAGTCAGGAAGTTTAGCTGAGTGTTTAGAGTCAGGAAGTTTAGCTGAGTGTTTAGAGTCAGGAAGTTTAGCTGAGTGTTTAGAGTCAGGAAGTTTAGCTGAGTGTTTAGAGTCAGGAAGTTTAGCTGAGTGTTTAGAGTCAGGAAGTTTAGCTGAGTGTTTAGAGTTAGGAAGTTTAGCTGAGTGTTTAGAGTCAGGAAGTTTAGCTGAGTGTTTAGAGTCAGGAAGTTTAGCTGAGTGTTTAGAGTCAGGAAGTTTAGCTGAGTGTTTAGAGTCAGGAAGTTTAGCTGAGTGTTTAGAGTCAGGAAGTTTAGCTGAGTGTTTAGAGTCAGGAAGTTTAGCTGAGTGTTTAGAGTCAGGAAGTTTAGCTGAGTGTTTAGAGTCAGGAAGTTTAGCTGAGTGTTTAGAGTCAGGAAGTTTAGCTGAGTGTTTAGAGTCAGGAAGTTTAGCTGAGTGTTTAGAGTCAGGAAGTTTAGCTGAGTGTTTAGAGTCAGGAAGTTTAGCTGAGTGTTTAGAGTCAGGAAGTTTAGCTGAGTGTTTAGAGTCAGGAAGTTTAGCTGAGTGTTTAGAGTCAGGAAGTTTAGCTGAGTGTTTAGAGTCAGGAAGTTTAGCTGAGTGTTTAGAGTCAGGAAGTTTAGCTGAGTGTTTAGAGTCAGGAAGTTTAGCTGAGTGTTTAGAGTCAGGAAGTTTAGCTGAGTGTTTAGAGTCAGGAAGTTTAGCTGAGTGTTTAGAGTCAGGAAGTTTAGCTGAGTGTTTAGAGTCAGGAAGTTTAGCTGAGTGTTTAGAGTCAGGAAGTTTAGCTGAGTGTTTAGAGTTAGGAAGTTTAGCTGAGTGTTTAGAGTTAGGAAGTTTAGCTGAGTGTTTAGAGTCAGGAAGTTTAGCTGAGTGTTTAGAGTCAGGAAGTTTAGCTGAGTGTTTAGAGTCAGGAAGTTTAGCTGAGTGTTTAGAGTCAGGAAGTTTAGCTGAGTGTTTAGAGTCAGGAAGTTTAGCTGAGTGTTTAGAGTCAGGAAGTTTAGCTGAGTGTTTAGAGTCAGGAAGTTTAGCTGAGTGTTTAGAGTCAGGAAGTTTAGCTGAGTGTTTAGAGTCAGGAAGTTTAGCTGAGTGTTTAGAGTCAGGAAGTTTAGCTGAGTGTTTAGAGTCAGGAAGTTTAGCTGAGTGTTTAGAGTCAGGAAGTTTAGCTGAGTGTTTAGAGTCAGGAAGTTTAGCTGAGTGTTTAGAGTTAGGAAGTTTAGCTGAGTGTTTAGAGTCAGGAAGTTTAGCTGAGTGTTTAGAGTCAGGAAGTTTAGCTGAGTGTTTAGAGTCAGGAAGTTTAGCTGAGTGTTTAGAGTTAGGAAGTTTAGCTGAGTGTTTAGAGTCAGGAAGTTTAGCTGAGTGTTTAGAGTCAGGAAGTTTAGCTGAGTGTTTAGAGTCAGGAAGTTTAGCTGAGTGTTTAGAGTCAGGAAGTTTAGCTGAGTGTTTAGAGTCAGGAAGTTTAGCTGAGTGTTTAGAGTCAGGAAGTTTAGCTGAGTGTTTAGAGTCAGGAAGTTTAGCTGAGTGTTTAGAGTCAGGAAGTTTAGCTGAGTGTTTAGAGTCAGGAAGTTTAGCTGAGTGTTTAGAGTCAGGAAGTTTAGCTGAGTGTTTAGAGTCAGGAAGTTTAGCTGAGTGTTTAGAGTCAGGAAGTTTAGCTGAGTGTTTAGAGTCAGGAAGTTTAGCTGAGTGTTTAGAGTCAGGAAGTTTAGCTGAGTGTTTAGAGTCAGGAAGTTTAGCTGAGTGTTTAGAGTCAGGAAGTTTAGCTGAGTGTTTAGAGTCAGGAAGTTTAGCTGAGTGTTTAGAGTCAGGAAGTTTAGCTGAGTGTTTAGAGTCAGGAAGTTTAGCTGAGTGTTTAGAGTCAGGAAGTTTAGCTGAGTGTTTAGAGTCAGGAAGTTTAGCTGAGTGTTTAGAGTCAGGAAGTTTAGCTGAGTGTTTAGAGTCAGGAAGTTTAGCTGAGTGTTTAGAGTCAGGAAGTTTAGCTGAGTGTTTAGAGTCAGGAAGTTTAGCTGAGTGTTTAGAGTCAGGAAGTTTAGCTGAGTGTTTAGAGTCAGGAAGTTTAGCTGAGTGTTTAGAGTCAGGAAGTTTAGCTGAGTGTTTAGAGTCAGGAAGTTTAGCTGAGTGTTTAGAGTCAGGAAGTTTAGCTGAGTGTTTAGAGTCAGGAAGTTTAGCTGAGTGTTTAGAGTCAGGAAGTTTAGCTGAGTGTTTAGAGTCAGGAAGTTTAGCTGAGTGTTTAGAGTCAGGAAGTTTAGCTGAGTGTTTAGAGTCAGGAAGTTTAGCTGAGTGTTTAGAGTCAGGAAGTTTAGCTGAGTGTTTAGAGTCAGGAAGTTTAGCTGAGTGTTTAGAGTCAGAAGTTTAGCTGAGTGTTTAGAGTCAGGAAGTTTAGCTGAGTGTTTAGAGTCAGGAAGTTTAGCTGAGTGTTTAGAGTCAGGAAGTTTAGCTGAGTGTTTAGAGTCAGGAAGTTTAGCTGAGTGTTTAGAGTCAGGAAGTTTAGCTGAGTGTTTAGAGTCAGGAAGTTTAGCTGAGTGTTTAGAGTCAGGAGGTTTAGCTGAGTGTTTAGAGTCAGGAAGTTTAGCTGAGTGTTTAGAGTCAGGAAGTTTAGCTGAGTGTTTAGAGTCAGGAAGTTTAGCTGAGTGTTTAGAGTCAGGAAGTTTAGCTGAGTGTTTAGAGTCAGGAAGTTTAGCTGAGTGTTTAGAGTCAGGAAGTTTAGCTGAGTGTTTAGAGTCAGGAAGTTTAGCTGAGTGTTTAGAGTTAGGAAGTTTAGCTGAGTGTTTAGAGTCAGGAAGTTTAGCTGAGTGTTTAGAGTCAGGAAGTTTAGCTGAGTGTTTAGAGTCAGGAAGTTTAGCTGAGTGTTTAGAGTCAGGAAGTTTAGCTGAGTGTTTAGAGTCAGGAAGTTTAGCTGAGTGTTTAGAGTTAGGAAGTTTAGCTGAGTGTTTAGAGTCAGAGAAGTTTAGCTGAGTGTTTAGAGTCAGGAAGTTTAGCTGAGTGTTTAGAGTCAGGAAGTTTAGCTGAGTGTTTAGAGTTAGGAAGTTTAGCTGAGTGTTTAGAGTCAGGAAGTTTAGCTGAGTGTTTAGAGTCAGGAAGTTTAGCTGAGTGTTTAGAGTCAGGAAGTTTAGCTGAGTGTTTAGAGTCAGGAAGTTTAGCTGAGTGTTTAGAGTCAGGAAGTTTAGCTGAGTGTTTAGAGTCAGGAAGTTTAGCTGAGTGTTTAGAGTCAGGAAGTTTAGCTGAGTGTTTAGAGTTAGGAAGTTTAGCTGAGTGTTTAGAGTCAGGAAGTTTAGCTGAGTGTTTAGAGTCAGGAAGTTTAGCTGAGTGTTTAGAGTCAGGAAGTTTAGCTGAGTGTTTAGAGTCAGGAAGTTTAGCTGAGTGTTTAGAGTCAGGAAGTTTAGCTGAGTGTTTAGAGTCAGGAAGTTTAGCTGAGTGTTTAGAGTCAGGAAGTTTAGCTGAGTGTTTAGAGTCAGGAAGTTTAGCTGAGTGTTTAGAGTCAGGAAGTTTAGCTGAGTGTTTAGAGTCAGGAAGTTTAGCTGAGTGTTTAGAGTCAGGAAGTTTAGCTGAGTGTTTAGAAGTCAGAAGGTTTAGCTGAGTGTTTAGAGTCAGGAAGTTTAGCTGAGTGTTTAGAGTCAGGAAGTTTAGCTGAGTGTTTAGAGTCAGGAAGTTTAGCTGAGTGTTTAGAGTCAGGAAGTTTAGCTGAGTGTTTAGAGTCAGGAAGTTTAGCTGAGTGTTTAGAGTTAGGAAGTTTAGCTGAGTGTTTAGAGTCAGAAGGTTTAGCTGAGTGTTTAGAGTCAGGAAGTTTAGCTGAGTGTTTAGAGTCAGGAAGTTTAGCTGAGTGTTTAGAGTCAGGAAGTTTAGCTGAGTGTTTAGAGTCAGGAAGTTTAGCTGAGTGTTTAGAGTCAGGAAGTTTAGCTGAGTGTTTAGAGTCAGGAAGTTTAGCTGAGTGTTTAGAGTCAGGAAGTTTAGCTGAGTGTTTAGAGTCAGGAAGTTTAGCTGAGTGTTTAGAGTCAGGAAGTTTAGCTGAGTGTTTAGAGTCAGGAAGTTTAGCTGAGTGTTTAGAGTCAGGAAGTTTAGCTGAGTGTTTAGAGTCAGGAAGTTTAGCTGAGTGTTTAGAGTCAGGAAGTTTAGCTGAGTGTTTAGAGTCAGGAAGTTTAGCTGAGTGTTTAGAGTCAGGAAGTTTAGCTGAGTGTTTAGAGTCAGGAAGTTTAGCTGAGTGTTTAGAGTCAGGAAGTTTAGCTGAGTGTTTAGAGTCAGGAAGTTTAGCTGAGTGTTTAGAGTCAGGAAGTTTAGCTGAGTGTTTAGAGTCAGGAAGTTTAGCTGAGTGTTTAGAGTCAGGAAGTTTAGCTGAGTGTTTAGAGTCAGGAAGTTTAGCTGAGTGTTTAGAGTCAGGAAGTTTAGCTGAGTGTTTAGAGTCAGGAAGTTTAGCTGAGTGTTTAGAGTCAGGAAGTTTAGCTGAGTGTTTAGAGTCAGGAAGTTTAGCTGAGTGTTTAGAGTCAGGAAGTTTAGCTGAGTGTTTAGAGTTAGGAAGTTTAGCTGAGTGTTTAGAGTTAGGAAGTTTAGCTGAGTGTTTAGAGTCAGGAAGTTTAGCTGAGTGTTTAGAGTTAGGAAGTTTAGCTGAGTGTTTAGAGTCAGGAAGTTTAGCTGAGTGTTTAGAGTCAGGAAGTTTAGCTGAGTGTTTAGAGTCAGGAAGTTTAGCTGAGTGTTTAGAGTCAGGAAGTTTAGCTGAGTGTTTAGAGTCAGGAAGTTTAGCTGAGTGTTTAGAGTCAGGAAGTTTAGCTGAGTGTTTAGAGTCAGGAAGTTTAGCTGAGTGTTTAGAGTCAGGAAGTTTAGCTGAGTGTTTAGAGTCAGGAAGTTTAGCTGAGTGTTTAGAGTCAGGAAGTTTAGCTGAGTGTTTAGAGTCAGGAAGTTTAGCTGAGTGTTTAGAGTTAGGAAGTTTAGCTGAGTGTTTAGAGTCAGGAAGTTTAGCTGAGTGTTTAGAGTCAGGAAGTTTAGCTGAGTGTTTAGAGTCAGGAAGTTTAGCTGAGTGTTTAGAGTCAGGAAGTTTAGCTGAGTGTTTAGAGTCAGGAAGTTTAGCTGAGTGTTTAGAGTCAGGAAGTTTAGCTGAGTGTTTAGAGTCAGGAAGTTTAGCTGAGTGTTTAGAGTCAGGAAGTTTAGCTGAGTGTTTAGAGTCAGGAAGTTTAGCTGAGTGTTTAGAGTCAGGAAGTTTAGCTGAGTGTTTAGAGTCAGAAGGTTTAGCTGAGTGTTTAGAGTTAGGAAGTTTAGCTGAGTGTTTAGAGTCAGGAAGTTTAGCTGAGTGTTTAGAGTCAGGAAGTTTAGCTGAGTGTTTAGAGTTAGGAAGTTTAGCTGAGTGTTTAGAGTCAGGAAGTTTAGCTGAGTGTTTAGAGTCAGGAAGTTTAGCTGAGTGTTTAGAGTCAGGAAGTTTAGCTGAGTGTTTAGAGTCAGGAAGTTTAGCTGAGTGTTTAGAGTCAGGAAGTTTAGCTGAGTGTTTAGAGTCAGGAAGTTTAGCTGAGTGTTTAGAGTCAGGAAGTTTAGCTGAGTGTTTAGAGTCAGGAAGTTTAGCTGAGTGTTTAGAGTCAGGAAGTTTAGCTGAGTGTTTAGAGTCAGGAAGTTTAGCTGAGTGTTTAGAGTCAGGAAGTTTAGCTGAGTGTTTAGAGTCAGGAAGTTTAGCTGAGTGTTTAGAGTTAGGAAGTTTAGCTGAGTGTTTAGAGTCAGGAAGTTTAGCTGAGTGTTTAGAGTCAGGAAGTTTAGCTGAGTGTTTAGAGTCAGGAAGTTTAGCTGAGTGTTTAGAGTCAGGAAGTTTAGCTGAGTGTTTAGAGTCAGGAAGTTTAGCTGAGTGTTTAGAGTCAGGAAGTTTAGCTGAGTGTTTAGAGTCAGGAAGTTTAGCTGAGTGTTTAGAGTCAGGAAGTTTAGCTGAGTGTTTAGAGTCAGGAAGTTTAGCTGAGTGTTTAGAGTCAGAAGGTTTAGCTGAGTGTTTAGAGTCAGGAAGTTTAGCTGAGTGTTTAGAGTCAGGAAGTTTAGCTGAGTGTTTAGAGTCAGGAAGTTTAGCTGAGTGTTTAGAGTCAGGAAGTTTAGCTGAGTGTTTAGAGTCAGGAAGTTTAGCTGAGTGTTTAGAGTCAGGAAGTTTAGCTGAGTGTTTAGAGTTAGGAAGTTTAGCTGAGTGTTTAGAGTCAGGAAGTTTAGCTGAGTGTTTAGAGTCAGGAAGTTTAGCTGAGTGTTTAGAGTCAGGAAGTTTAGCTGAGTGTTTAGAGTCAGGAAGTTTAGCTGAGTGTTTAGAGTCAGGAAGTTTAGCTGAGTGTTTAGAGTCAGGAAGTTTAGCTGAGTGTTTAGAGTCAGGAAGTTTAGCTGAGTGTTTAGAGTCAGGAAGTTTAGCTGAGTGTTTAGAGTCAGGAAGTTTAGCTGAGTGTTTAGAGTCAGGAAGTTTAGCTGAGTGTTTAGAGTCAGGAAGTTTAGCTGAGTGTTTAGAGTCAGGAAGTTTAGCTGAGTGTTTAGAGTCAGGAAGTTTAGCTGAGTGTTTAGAGTCAGGAAGTTTAGCTGAGTGTTTAGAGTCAGGAAGTTTAGCTGAGTGTTTAGAGTCAGGAAGTTTAGCTGAGTGTTTAGAGTCAGGAAGTTTAGCTGAGTGTTTAGAGTCAGGAAGTTTAGCTGAGTGTTTAGAGTCAGGAAGTTTAGCTGAGTGTTTAGAGTCAGGAAGTTTAGCTGAGTGTTTAGAGTCAGGAAGTTTAGCTGAGTGTTTAGAGTCAGGAAGTTTAGCTGAGTGTTTAGAGTCAGGAAGTTTAGCTGAGTGTTTAGAGTCAGGAAGTTTAGCTGAGTGTTTAGAGTCAGGAAGTTTAGCTGAGTGTTTAGAGTCAGGAAGTTTAGCTGAGTGTTTAGAGTCAGGAAGTTTAGCTGAGTGTTTAGAGTCAGGAAGTTTAGCTGAGTGTTTAGAGTCAGGAAGTTTAGCTGAGTGTTTAGAGTCAGGAAGTTTAGCTGAGTGTTTAGAGTTAGGAAGTTTAGCTGAGTGTTTAGAGTCAGGAAGTTTAGCTGAGTGTTTAGAGTCAGGAAGTTTAGCTGAGTGTTTAGAGTCAGGAAGTTTAGCTGAGTGTTTAGAGTCAGGAAGTTTAGCTGAGTGTTTAGAGTCAGGAAGTTTAGCTGAGTGTTTAGAGTCAGGAAGTTTAGCTGAGTGTTTAGAGTCAGGAAGTTTAGCTGAGTGTTTAGAGTCAGGAAGTTTAGCTGAGTGTTTAGAGTCAGGAAGTTTAGCTGAGTGTTTAGAGTCAGGAAGTTTAGCTGAGTGTTTAGAGTTAGAAGTTTAGCTGAGTGTTTAGAGTCAGGAAGTTTAGCTGAGTGTTTAGAGTCAGGAAGTTTAGCTGAGTGTTTAGAGTCAGGAAGTTTAGCTGAGTGTTTAGAGTCAGGAAGTTTAGCTGAGTGTTTAGAGTCAGGAAGTTTAGCTGAGTGTTTAGAGTTAGGAAGTTTAGCTGAGTGTTTAGAGTCAGGAAGTTTAGCTGAGTGTTTAGAGTCAGGAAGTTTAGCTGAGTGTTTAGAGTCAGGAAGTTTAGCTGAGTGTTTAGAGTCAGGAAGTTTAGCTGAGTGTTTAGAGTCAGGAAGTTTAGCTGAGTGTTTAGAGTCAGGAAGTTTAGCTGAGTGTTTAGAGTCAGGAAGTTTAGCTGAGTGTTTAGAGTCAGGAAGTTTAGCTGAGTGTTTAGAGTCAGGAAGTTTAGCTGAGTGTTTAGAGTCAGGAAGTTTAGCTGAGTGTTTAGAGTCAGGAAGTTTAGCTGAGTGTTTAGAGTCAGGAAGTTTAGCTGAGTGTTTAGAGTCAGAAGTTTAGCTGAGTGTTTAGAGTCAGGAAGTTTAGCTGAGTGTTTAGAGTCAGGAAGTTTAGCTGAGTGTTTAGAGTCAGGAAGTTTAGCTGAGTGTTTAGAGTCAGGAAGTTTAGCTGAGTGTTTAGAGTCAGGAAGTTTAGCTGAGTGTTTAGAGTCAGGAAGTTTAGCTGAGTGTTTAGAGTCAGGAAGTTTAGCTGAGTGTTTAGAGTCAGGAAGTTTAGCTGAGTGTTTAGAGTCAGGAAGTTTAGCTGAGTGTTTAGAGTCAGGAAGTTTAGCTGAGTGTTTAGAGTCAGGAAGTTTAGCTGAGTGTTTAGAGTCAGGAAGTTTAGCTGAGTGTTTAGAGTCAGGAAGTTTAGCTGAGTGTTTAGAGTCAGGAAGTTTAGCTGAGTGTTTAGAGTCAGGAAGTTTAGCTGAGTGTTTAGAGTCAGGAAGTTTAGCTGAGTGTTTAGAGTCAGGAAGTTTAGCTGAGTGTTTAGAGTCAGGAAGTTTAGCTGAGTGTTTAGAGTCAGGAAGTTTAGCTGAGTGTTTAGAGTCAGGAAGTTTAGCTGAGTGTTTAGAGTCAGGAAGTTTAGCTGAGTGTTTAGAGTCAGGAAGTTTAGCTGAGTGTTTAGAGTCAGGAAGTTTAGCTGAGTGTTTAGAGTCAGGAAGTTTAGCTGAGTGTTTAGAGTCAGGAAGTTTAGCTGAGTGTTTAGAGTCAGGAAGTTTAGCTGAGTGTTTAGAGTCAGGAAGTTTAGCTGAGTGTTTAGAGTCAGGAAGTTTAGCTGAGTGTTTAGAGTCAGGAAGTTTAGCTGAGTGTTTAGAGTCAGGAAGTTTAGCTGAGTGTTTAGAGTCAGGAAGTTTAGCTGAGTGTTTAGAGTCAGGAAGTTTAGCTGAGTGTTTAGAGTTAGGAAGTTTAGCTGAGTGTTTAGAGTCAGGAAGTTTAGCTGAGTGTTTAGAGTCAGGAAGTTTAGCTGAGTGTTTAGAGTCAGGAAGTTTAGCTGAGTGTTTAGAGTTAGGAAGTTTAGCTGAGTGTTTAGAGTCAGGAAGTTTAGCTGAGTGTTTAGAGTCAGGAAGTTTAGCTGAGTGTTTAGAGTCAGGAAGTTTAGCTGAGTGTTTAGAGTCAGGAAGTTTAGCTGAGTGTTTAGAGTCAGGAAGTTTAGCTGAGTGTTTAGAGTTAGGAAGTTTAGCTGAGTGTTTAGAGTCAGGAAGTTTAGCTGAGTGTTTAGAGTCAGGAAGTTTAGCTGAGTGTTTAGAGTCAGGAAGTTTAGCTGAGTGTTTAGAGTCAGGAAGTTTAGCTGAGTGTTTAGAGTCAGGAAGTTTAGCTGAGTGTTTAGAGTCAGGAAGTTTAGCTGAGTGTTTAGAGTCAGGAAGTTTAGCTGAGTGTTTAGAGTCAGGAAGTTTAGCTGAGTGTTTAGAGTCAGGAAGTTTAGCTGAGTGTTTAGAGTCAGGAAGTTTAGCTGAGTGTTTAGAGTCAGGAAGTTTAGCTGAGTGTTTAGAGTCAGGAAGTTTAGCTGAGTGTTTAGAGTCAGGAAGTTTAGCTGAGTGTTTAGAGTCAGGAAGTTTAGCTGAGTGTTTAGAGTCAGGAAGTTTAGCTGAGTGTTTAGAGTTAGGAAGTTTAGCTGAGTGTTTAGAGTCAGGAAGTTTAGCTGAGTGTTTAGAGTCAGGAAGTTTAGCTGAGTGTTTAGAGTCAGGAAGTTTAGCTGAGTGTTTAGAGTCAGGAAGTTTAGCTGAGTGTTTAGAGTCAGGAAGTTTAGCTGAGTGTTTAGAGTCAGGAAGTTTAGCTGAGTGTTTAGAGTCAGGAAGTTTAGCTGAGTGTTTAGAGTCAGGAAGTTTAGCTGAGTGTTTAGAGTCAGGAAGTTTAGCTGAGTGTTTAGAGTCAGGAAGTTTAGCTGAGTGTTTAGAGTCAGGAAGTTTAGCTGAGTGTTTAGAGTCAGAAGGTTTAGCTGAGTGTTTAGAGTCAGGAAGTTTAGCTGAGTGTTTAGAGTCAGGAAGTTTAGCTGAGTGTTTAGAGTCAGGAAGTTTAGCTGAGTGTTTAGAGTCAGGAAGTTTAGCTGAGTGTTTAGAGTCAGGAAGTTTAGCTGAGTGTTTAGAGTCAGGAAGTTTAGCTGAGTGTTTAGAGTCAGGAAGTTTAGCTGAGTGTTTAGAGTCAGGAAGTTTAGCTGAGTGTTTAGAGTCAGGAAGTTTAGCTGAGTGTTTAGAGTTAGGAAGTTTAGCTGAGTGTTTAGAGTCAGGAAGTTTAGCTGAGTGTTTAGAGTCAGGAAGTTTAGCTGAGTGTTTAGAGTCAGGAAGTTTAGCTGAGTGTTTAGAGTCAGGAAGTTTAGCTGAGTGTTTAGAGTCAGGAAGTTTAGCTGAGTGTTTAGAGTCAGGAAGTTTAGCTGAGTGTTTAGAGTCAGAAGGTTTAGCTGAGTGTTTAGAGTCAGGAAGTTTAGCTGAGTGTTTAGAGTCAGGAAGTTTAGCTGAGTGTTTAGAGTCAGGAAGTTTAGCTGAGTGTTTAGAGTCAGGAAGTTTAGCTGAGTGTTTAGAGTCAGGAAGTTTAGCTGAGTGTTTAGAGTCAGGAAGTTTAGCTGAGTGTTTAGAGTTAGGAAGTTTAGCTGAGTGTTTAGAGTCAGAAGGTTTAGCTGAGTGTTTAGAGTTAGGAAGTTTAGCTGAGTGTTTAGAGTCAGAAGGTTTAGCTGAGTGTTTAGAGTCAGGAAGTTTAGCTGAGTGTTTAGAGTCAGGAAGTTTAGCTGAGTGTTTAGAGTCAGGAAGTTTAGCTGAGTGTTTAGAGTCAGGAAGTTTAGCTGAGTGTTTAGAGTCAGGAAGTTTAGCTGAGTGTTTAGAGTCAGGAGGTTTAGCTGAGTGTTTAGAGTCAGGAAGTTTAGCTGAGTGTTTAGAGTCAGGAAGTTTAGCTGAGTGTTTAGAGTCAGGAAGTTTAGCTGAGTGTTTAGAGTCAGGAAGTTTAGCTGAGTGTTTAGAGTCAGGAAGTTTAGCTGAGTGTTTAGAGTCAGAAGGTTTAGCTGAGTGTTTAGAGTCAGGAAGTTTAGCTGAGTGTTTAGAGTCAGGAAGTTTAGCTGAGTGTTTAGAGTCAGGAAGTTTAGCTGAGTGTTTAGAGTCAGGAAGTTTAGCTGAGTGTTTAGAGTCAGGAAGTTTAGCTGAGTGTTTAGAGTCAGGAAGTTTAGCTGAGTGTTTAGAGTCAGGAAGTTTAGCTGAGTGTTTAGAGTCAGGAAGTTTAGCTGAGTGTTTAGAGTCAGGAAGTTTAGCTGAGTGTTTAGAGTTAGGAAGTTTAGCTGAGTGTTTAGAGTCAGGAAGTTTAGCTGAGTGTTTAGAGTCAGGAAGTTTAGCTGAGTGTTTAGAGTCAGGAAGGTTTAGCTGAGTGTTTAGAGTCAGGAAGTTTAGCTGAGTGTTTAGAGTCAGGAAGTTTAGCTGAGTGTTTAGAGTCAGGAAGTTTAGCTGAGTGTTTAGAGTCAGGAAGTTTAGCTGAGTGTTTAGAGTCAGGAAGTTTAGCTGAGTGTTTAGAGTCAGGAAGTTTAGCTGAGTGTTTAGAGTCAGGAAGTTTAGCTGAGTGTTTAGAGTCAGGAAGTTTAGCTGAGTGTTTAGAGTCAGGAAGTTTAGCTGAGTGTTTAGAGTCAGGAAGTTTAGCTGAGTGTTTAGAGTTAGGAAGTTTAGCTGAGTGTTTAGAGTCAGGAAGTTTAGCTGAGTGTTTAGAGTCAGGAAGTTTAGCTGAGTGTTTAGAGTCAGGAAGTTTAGCTGAGTGTTTAGAGTCAGGAAGTTTAGCTGAGTGTTTAGAGTCAGGAAGTTTAGCTGAGTGTTTAGAGTCAGGAAGTTTAGCTGAGTGTTTAGAGTCAGGAAGTTTAGCTGAGTGTTTAGAGTCAGGAAGTTTAGCTGAGTGTTTAGAGTCAGGAAGTTTAGCTGAGTGTTTAGAGTCAGGAAGTTTAGCTGAGTGTTTAGAGTCAGGAAGTTTAGCTGAGTGTTTAGAGTCAGGAAGTTTAGCTGAGTGTTTAGAGTCAGGAAGTTTAGCTGAGTGTTTAGAGTCAGGAAGTTTAGCTGAGTGTTTAGAGTCAGGAAGTTTAGCTGAGTGTTTAGAGTCAGGAAGTTTAGCTGAGTGTTTAGAGTCAGAAGGTTTAGCTGAGTGTTTAGAGTCAGGAAGTTTAGCTGAGTGTTTAGAGTCAGGAAGTTTAGCTGAGTGTTTAGAGTTAGGAAGTTTAGCTGAGTGTTTAGAGTTAGGAAGTTTAGCTGAGTGTTTAGAGTCAGGAAGTTTAGCTGAGTGTTTAGAGTCAGGAAGTTTAGCTGAGTGTTTAGAGTCAGGAAGTTTAGCTGAGTGTTTAGAGTCAGGAAGTTTAGCTGAGTGTTTAGAGTCAGGAAGTTTAGCTGAGTGTTTAGAGTCAGGAAGTTTAGCTGAGTGTTTAGAGTCAGGAAGTTTAGCTGAGTGTTTAGAGTCAGGAAGTTTAGCTGAGTGTTTAGAGTCAGGAAGTTTAGCTGAGTGTTTAGAGTCAGGAAGTTTAGCTGAGTGTTTAGAGTCAGGAAGTTTAGCTGAGTGTTTAGAGTCAGGAAGTTTAGCTGAGTGTTTAGAGTTAGGAAGTTTAGCTGAGTGTTTAGAGTCAGGAAGTTTAGCTGAGTGTTTAGAGTCAGGAAGTTTAGCTGAGTGTTTAGAGTCAGAAGGTTTAGCTGAGTGTTTAGAGTCAGGAAGTTTAGCTGAGTGTTTAGAGTCAGGAAGTTTAGCTGAGTGTTTAGAGTCAGGAAGTTTAGCTGAGTGTTTAGAGTCAGGAAGTTTAGCTGAGTGTTTAGAGTCAGGAAGTTTAGCTGAGTGTTTAGAGTCAGGAAGTTTAGCTGAGTGTTTAGAGTCAGGAAGTTTAGCTGAGTGTTTAGAGTCAGGAAGTTTAGCTGAGTGTTTAGAGTCAGGAAGTTTAGCTGAGTGTTTAGAGTCAGGAAGTTTAGCTGAGTGTTTAGAGTCAGGAAGTTTAGCTGAGTGTTTAGAGTCAGGAAGTTTAGCTGAGTGTTTAGAGTCAGGAAGTTTAGCTGAGTGTTTAGAGTCAGGAAGTTTAGCTGAGTGTTTAGAGTTAGGAAGTTTAGCTGAGTGTTTAGAGTCAGGAAGTTTAGCTGAGTGTTTAGAGTCAGGAAGTTTAGCTGAGTGTTTAGAGTCAGGAAGTTTAGCTGAGTGTTTAGAGTCAGGAAGTTTAGCTGAGTGTTTAGAGTTAGGAAGTTTAGCTGAGTGTTTAGAGTCAGGAAGTTTAGCTGAGTGTTTAGAGTCAGGAAGTTTAGCTGAGTGTTTAGAGTCAGGAAGTTTAGCTGAGTGTTTAGAGTCAGGAAGTTTAGCTGAGTGTTTAGAGTCAGGAAGTTTAGCTGAGTGTTTAGAGTCAGGAAGTTTAGCTGAGTGTTTAGAGTCAGGAAGTTTAGCTGAGTGTTTAGAGTCAGGAAGTTTAGCTGAGTGTTTAGAGTCAGGAAGTTTAGCTGAGTGTTTAGAGTCAGGAAGTTTAGCTGAGTGTTTAGAGTCAGGAAGTTTAGCTGAGTGTTTAGAGTCAGGAAGTTTAGCTGAGTGTTTAGAGTCAGGAAGTTTAGCTGAGTGTTTAGAGTCAGGAAGTTTAGCTGAGTGTTTAGAGTTAGGAAGTTTAGCTGAGTGTTTAGAGTCAGGAAGTTTAGCTGAGTGTTTAGAGTCAGGAAGTTTAGCTGAGTGTTTAGAGTCAGGAAGTTTAGCTGAGTGTTTAGAGTCAGGAAGTTTAGCTGAGTGTTTAGAGTCAGGAAGTTTAGCTGAGTGTTTAGAGTCAGGAAGTTTAGCTGAGTGTTTAGAGTCAGGAAGTTTAGCTGAGTGTTTAGAGTCAGGAAGTTTAGCTGAGTGTTTAGAGTCAGAAGGTTTAGCTGAGTGTTTAGAGTCAGGAAGTTTAGCTGAGTGTTTAGAGTCAGGAAGTTTAGCTGAGTGTTTAGAGTCAGAAGGTTTAGCTGAGTGTTTAGAGTCAGGAAGTTTAGCTGAGTGTTTAGAGTCAGGAAGTTTAGCTGAGTGTTTAGAGTCAGGAAGTTTAGCTGAGTGTTTAGAGTCAGGAAGTTTAGCTGAGTGTTTAGAGTCAGGAAGTTTAGCTGAGTGTTTAGAGTCAGGAAGTTTAGCTGAGTGTTTAGAGTCAGGAAGTTTAGCTGAGTGTTTAGAGTCAGGAAGTTTAGCTGAGTGTTTAGAGTCAGGAAGTTTAGCTGAGTGTTTAGAGTCAGGAAGTTTAGCTGAGTGTTTAGAGTTAGGAAGTTTAGCTGAGTGTTTAGAGTCAGGAAGTTTAGCTGAGTGTTTAGAGTCAGGAAGTTTAGCTGAGTGTTTAGAGTCAGGAAGTTTAGCTGAGTGTTTAGAGTCAGGAAGTTTAGCTGAGTGTTTAGAGTCAGGAAGTTTAGCTGAGTGTTTAGAGTTAGGAAGTTTAGCTGAGTGTTTAGAGTCAGGAAGTTTAGCTGAGTGTTTAGAGTCAGGAAGTTTAGCTGAGTGTTTAGAGTTAGGAAGTTTAGCTGAGTGTTTAGAGTCAGGAAGTTTAGCTGAGTGTTTAGAGTCAGGAAGTTTAGCTGAGTGTTTAGAGTCAGGAAGTTTAGCTGAGTGTTTAGAGTCAGGAAGTTTAGCTGAGTGTTTAGAGTCAGGAAGTTTAGCTGAGTGTTTAGAGTCAGGAAGTTTAGCTGAGTGTTTAGAGTCAGGAAGTTTAGCTGAGTGTTTAGAGTCAGGAAGTTTAGCTGAGTGTTTAGAGTCAGGAAGTTTAGCTGAGTGTTTAGAGTTAGGAAGTTTAGCTGAGTGTTTAGAGTCAGGAAGTTTAGCTGAGTGTTTAGAGTCAGGAAGTTTAGCTGAGTGTTTAGAGTCAGGAGGTTTAGCTGAGTGTTTAGAGTCAGGAAGTTTAGCTGAGTGTTTAGAGTCAGGAAGTTTAGCTGAGTGTTTAGAGTCAGGAAGTTTAGCTGAGTGTTTAGAGTCAGGAAGTTTAGCTGAGTGTTTAGAGTCAGGAAGTTTAGCTGAGTGTTTAGAGTCAGGAAGTTTAGCTGAGTGTTTAGAGTCAGGAAGTTTAGCTGAGTGTTTAGAGTCAGGAAGTTTAGCTGAGTGTTTAGAGTCAGGAAGTTTAGCTGAGTGTTTAGAGTCAGGAAGTTTAGCTGAGTGTTTAGAGTCAGGAAGTTTAGCTGAGTGTTTAGAGTCAGGAAGTTTAGCTGAGTGTTTAGAGTCAGGAAGTTTAGCTGAGTGTTTAGAGTCAGGAAGTTTAGCTGAGTGTTTAGAGTCAGAAGGTTTAGCTGAGTGTTTAGAGTCAGGAAGTTTAGCTGAGTGTTTAGAGTTAGGAAGTTTAGCTGAGTGTTTAGAGTCAGGAAGTTTAGCTGAGTGTTTAGAGTCAGGAAGTTTAGCTGAGTGTTTAGAGTCAGGAAGTTTAGCTGAGTGTTTAGAGTCAGGAAGTTTAGCTGAGTGTTTAGAGTCAGGAAGTTTAGCTGAGTGTTTAGAGTCAGGAAGTTTAGCTGAGTGTTTAGAGTCAGGAAGTTTAGCTGAGTGTTTAGAGTCAGGAAGTTTAGCTGAGTGTTTAGAGTCAGGAAGTTTAGCTGAGTGTTTAGAGTCAGGAAGTTTAGCTGAGTGTTTAGAGTCAGGAAGTTTAGCTGAGTGTTTAGAGTCAGGAAGTTTAGCTGAGTGTTTAGAGTCAGGAAGTTTAGCTGAGTGTTTAGAGTTAGGAAGTTTAGCTGAGTGTTTAGAGTCAGGAAGTTTAGCTGAGTGTTTAGAGTCAGGAAGTTTAGCTGAGTGTTTAGAGTCAGGAAGTTTAGCTGAGTGTTTAGAGTCAGGAAGTTTAGCTGAGTGTTTAGAGTCAGGAAGTTTAGCTGAGTGTTTAGAGTCAGGAAGTTTAGCTGAGTGTTTAGAGTCAGGAAGTTTAGCTGAGTGTTTAGAGTCAGGAAGTTTAGCTGAGTGTTTAGAGTCAGGAAGTTTAGCTGAGTGTTTAGAGTCAGGAAGTTTAGCTGAGTGTTTAGAGTCAGGAAGTTTAGCTGAGTGTTTAGAGTCAGGAAGTTTAGCTGAGTGTTTAGAGTCAGGAAGTTTAGCTGAGTGTTTAGAGTCAGGAAGTTTAGCTGAGTGTTTAGAGTCAGGAAGTTTAGCTGAGTGTTTAGAGTCAGGAAGTTTAGCTGAGTGTTTAGAGTCAGGAAGTTTAGCTGAGTGTTTAGAGTCAGGAAGTTTAGCTGAGTGTTTAGAGTTAGGAAGTTTAGCTGAGTGTTTAGAGTCAGGAAGTTTAGCTGAGTGTTTAGAGTCAGGAAGTTTAGCTGAGTGTTTAGAGTCAGGAAGTTTAGCTGAGTGTTTAGAGTCAGGAAGTTTAGCTGAGTGTTTAGAGTCAGGAAGTTTAGCTGAGTGTTTAGAGTCAGGAAGTTTAGCTGAGTGTTTAGAGTCAGGAAGTTTAGCTGAGTGTTTAGAGTCAGGAAGTTTAGCTGAGTGTTTAGAGTCAGGAAGTTTAGCTGAGTGTTTAGAGTCAGGAAGTTTAGCTGAGTGTTTAGAGTCAGGAAGTTTAGCTGAGTGTTTAGAGTCAGGAAGTTTAGCTGAGTGTTTAGAGTCAGGAAGTTTAGCTGAGTGTTTAGAGTCAGGAAGTTTAGCTGAGTGTTTAGAGTCAGGAAGTTTAGCTGAGTGTTTAGAGTCAGGAAGTTTAGCTGAGTGTTTAGAGTCAGGAAGTTTAGCTGAGTGTTTAGAGTCAGGAAGTTTAGCTGAGTGTTTAGAGTCAGGAAGTTTAGCTGAGTGTTTAGAGTCAGGAAGTTTAGCTGAGTGTTTAGAGTCAGGAAGTTTAGCTGAGTGTTTAGAGTCAGGAAGTTTAGCTGAGTGTTTAGAGTCAGGAAGTTTAGCTGAGTGTTTAGAGTCAGGAGGTTTAGCTGAGTGTTTAGAGTCAGGAAGTTTAGCTGAGTGTTTAGAGTCAGGAAGTTTAGCTGAGTGTTTAGAGTCAGGAAGTTTAGCTGAGTGTTTAGAGTCAGGAAGTTTAGCTGAGTGTTTAGAGTCAGGAAGTTTAGCTGAGTGTTTAGAGTCAGGAAGTTTAGCTGAGTGTTTAGAGTCAGGAAGTTTAGCTGAGTGTTTAGAGTCAGGAAGTTTAGCTGAGTGTTTAGAGTCAGGAAGTTTAGCTGAGTGTTTAGAGTCAGGAAGTTTAGCTGAGTGTTTAGGAGTCAGGAAGTTTAGCTGAGTGTTTAGAGTCAGGAAGTTTAGCTGAGTGTTTAGAGTCAGGAAGTTTAGCTGAGTGTTTAGAGTCAGGAAGTTTAGCTGAGTGTTTAGAGTCAGGAAGTTTAGCTGAGTGTTTAGAGTCAGGAAGTTTAGCTGAGTGTTTAGAGTCAGGAAGTTTAGCTGAGTGTTTAGAGTCAGGAAGTTTAGCTGAGTGTTTAGAGTCAGGAAGTTTAGCTGAGTGTTTAGAGTCAGGAAGTTTAGCTGAGTGTTTAGAGTCAGGAAGTTTAGCTGAGTGTTTAGAGTCAGGAAGTTTAGCTGAGTGTTTAGAGTCAGGAAGTTTAGCTGAGTGTTTAGAGTCAGGAAGTTTAGCTGAGTGTTTAGAGTCAGGAAGTTTAGCTGAGTGTTTAGAGTCAGGAAGTTTAGCTGAGTGTTTAGAGTCAGGAAGTTTAGCTGAGTGTTTAGAGTCAGAAGGTTTAGCTGAGTGTTTAGAGTCAGGAAGTTTAGCTGAGTGTTTAGAGTCAGGAAGTTTAGCTGAGTGTTTAGAGTCAGGAAGTTTAGCTGAGTGTTTAGAGTCAGGAAGTTTAGCTGAGTGTTTAGAGTCAGGAAGTTTAGCTGAGTGTTTAGAGTCAGGAAGTTTAGCTGAGTGTTTAGAGTCAGGAAGTTTAGCTGAGTGTTTAGAGTCAGGAAGTTTAGCTGAGTGTTTAGAGTCAGGAGGTTTAGCTGAGTGTTTAGAGTCAGGAAGTTTAGCTGAGTGTTTAGAGTCAGGAAGTTTAGCTGAGTGTTTAGAGTCAGGAAGTTTAGCTGAGTGTTTAGAGTCAGGAAGTTTAGCTGAGTGTTTAGAGTCAGGAAGTTTAGCTGAGTGTTTAGAGTCAGGAAGTTTAGCTGAGTGTTTAGAGTCAGGAAGTTTAGCTGAGTGTTTAGAGTCAGGAAGTTTAGCTGAGTGTTTAGAGTCAGGAAGTTTAGCTGAGTGTTTAGAGTCAGGAAGTTTAGCTGAGTGTTTAGAGTCAGGAAGTTTAGCTGAGTGTTTAGAGTCAGGAAGTTTAGCTGAGTGTTTAGAGTCAGGAAGTTTAGCTGAGTGTTTAGAGTCAGGAAGTTTAGCTGAGTGTTTAGAGTCAGGAAGTTTAGCTGAGTGTTTAGAGTCAGGAAGTTTAGCTGAGTGTTTAGAGTCAGGAAGTTTAGCTGAGTGTTTAGAGTCAGGAAGTTTAGCTGAGTGTTTAGAGTCAGGAAGTTTAGCTGAGTGTTTAGAGTCAGGAAGTTTAGCTGAGTGTTTAGAGTCAGGAAGTTTAGCTGAGTGTTTAGAGTCAGGAAGTTTAGCTGAGTGTTTAGAGTTAGGAAGTTTAGCTGAGTGTTTAGAGTCAGAAGGTTTAGCTGAGTGTTTAGAGTCAGGAAGTTTAGCTGAGTGTTTAGAGTCAGGAAGTTTAGCTGAGTGTTTAGAGTCAGGAAGTTTAGCTGAGTGTTTAGAGTTAGGAAGTTTAGCTGAGTGTTTAGAGTCAGGAAGTTTAGCTGAGTGTTTAGAGTCAGGAAGTTTAGCTGAGTGTTTAGAGTCAGGAAGTTTAGCTGAGTGTTTAGAGTCAGGAAGTTTAGCTGAGTGTTTAGAGTCAGGAAGTTTAGCTGAGTGTTTAGAGTCAGGAAGTTTAGCTGAGTGTTTAGAGTCAGGAAGTTTAGCTGAGTGTTTAGAGTCAGGAAGTTTAGCTGAGTGTTTAGAGTCAGGAAGTTTAGCTGAGTGTTTAGAGTCAGGAAGTTTAGCTGAGTGTTTAGAGTCAGGAAGTTTAGCTGAGTGTTTAGAGTCAGGAAGTTTAGCTGAGTGTTTAGAGTTAGGAAGTTTAGCTGAGTGTTTAGAGTTAGGAAGTTTAGCTGAGTGTTTAGAGTCAGAAGGTTTAGCTGAGTGTTTAGAGTCAGGAAGTTTAGCTGAGTGTTTAGAGTCAGGAAGTTTAGCTGAGTGTTTAGAGTCAGGAAGTTTAGCTGAGTGTTTAGAGTCAGGAAGTTTAGCTGAGTGTTTAGAGTCAGGAAGTTTAGCTGAGTGTTTAGAGTCAGGAAGTTTAGCTGAGTGTTTAGAGTCAGGAAGTTTAGCTGAGTGTTTAGAGTCAGGAAGTTTAGCTGAGTGTTTAGAGTCAGAAGGTTTAGCTGAGTGTTTAGAGTTAGGAAGTTTAGCTGAGTGTTTAGAGTCAGGAAGTTTAGCTGAGTGTTTAGAGTCAGGAAGTTTAGCTGAGTGTTTAGAGTCAGGAAGTTTAGCTGAGTGTTTAGAGTCAGGAAGTTTAGCTGAGTGTTTAGAGTCAGGAAGTTTAGCTGAGTGTTTAGAGTCAGGAAGTTTAGCTGAGTGTTTAGAGTCAGGAAGTTTAGCTGAGTGTTTAGAGTCAGGAAGTTTAGCTGAGTGTTTAGAGTCAGGAAGTTTAGCTGAGTGTTTAGAGTCAGAAGTTTAGCTGAGTGTTTAGAGTCAGGAAGTTTAGCTGAGTGTTTAGAGTCAGGAAGTTTAGCTGAGTGTTTAGAGTCAGGAAGTTTAGCTGAGTGTTTAGAGTCAGGAAGTTTAGCTGAGTGTTTAGAGTCAGGAAGTTTAGCTGAGTGTTTAGAGTCAGGAAGTTTAGCTGAGTGTTTAGAGTCAGGAAGTTTAGCTGAGTGTTTAGAGTCAGGAAGTTTAGCTGAGTGTTTAGAGTCAGGAAGTTTAGCTGAGTGTTTAGAGTTAGGAAGTTTAGCTGAGTGTTTAGAGTCAGGAAGTTTAGCTGAGTGTTTAGAGTCAGGAAGTTTAGCTGAGTGTTTAGAGTCAGGAAGTTTAGCTGAGTGTTTAGAGTCAGGAAGTTTAGCTGAGTGTTTAGAGTCAGGAAGTTTAGCTGAGTGTTTAGAGTCAGGAAGTTTAGCTGAGTGTTTAGAGTCAGGAAGTTTAGCTGAGTGTTTAGAGTCAGGAAGTTTAGCTGAGTGTTTAGAGTCAGGAAGTTTAGCTGAGTGTTTAGAGTCAGGAAGTTTAGCTGAGTGTTTAGAGTCAGGAAGTTTAGCTGAGTGTTTAGAGTCAGGAAGTTTAGCTGAGTGTTTAGAGTCAGGAAGTTTAGCTGAGTGTTTAGAGTCAGAAGGTTTAGCTGAGTGTTTAGAGTTAGGAAGTTTAGCTGAGTGTTTAGAGTCAGGAAGTTTAGCTGAGTGTTTAGAGTCAGGAAGTTTAGCTGAGTGTTTAGAGTCAGAAGGTTTAGCTGAGTGTTTAGAGTCAGGAAGTTTAGCTGAGTGTTTAGAGTCAGGAAGTTTAGCTGAGTGTTTAGAGTCAGGAAGTTTAGCTGAGTGTTTAGAGTTAGGAAGTTTAGCTGAGTGTTTAGAGTCAGGAAGTTTAGCTGAGTGTTTAGAGTCAGGAAGTTTAGCTGAGTGTTTAGAGTCAGGAAGTTTAGCTGAGTGTTTAGAGTCAGGAAGTTTAGCTGAGTGTTTAGAGTCAGGAAGTTTAGCTGAGTGTTTAGAGTCAGGAGGTTTAGCTGAGTGTTTAGAGTCAGGAAGTTTAGCTGAGTGTTTAGAGTCAGGGAAGTTTAGCTGAGTGTTTAGAGTCAGGAAGTTTAGCTGAGTGTTTAGAGTCAGGAAGTTTAGCTGAGTGTTTAGAGTCAGGAAGTTTAGCTGAGTGTTTAGAGTCAGGAAGTTTAGCTGAGTGTTTAGAGTCAGGAAGTTTAGCTGAGTGTTTAGAGTTAGGAAGTTTAGCTGAGTGTTTAGAGTTAGGAAGTTTAGCTGAGTGTTTAGAGTTAGGAAGTTTGGCTGAGTGTCAGGATGACAGGATGTCAGGATGTTTAGCGGTGTGTTCAAAGTCAGGAGGTTTAGCTGAGTGTTTAATTTCAGGAGGTTTAGCGGTGTGTTCAAAGTCAGGGTGTTTAGCGGTGTGTTCAAAGTCAGGGTGTTTAGCGGTGTGTTCAAAGTCAGGGTGTTTAGCTGAGTGTTTAGAGTCAGAGGAGGGTCACGCTGTGTTGGGCAATCTGCACACGCCTGAGCGAACACATGAACACGCCTGAGCGAACACATGAACACGCCTGTACGAACACATGAACACGCCTGTACGACCACATGAACACGCATGTACGACCACATGAACATGCCTGAGCGAACACATGAACATGCCTGTACGAACACATGAACACACCTGAGCGAACACATGAACACGCCTGAGCGAACACATGAACACGCCTGAGCGAACACATGAACACGCCTGTACGAACACATGAACACACCTGTAAGAACACATGAACACGCCTGTACGACCACATGAACACGCCTGTACGAACACATGAACACGCCTGTACAGGCACGGGAACACGCAACAGGGAGCCCAGGTGTGTCTAAAACTTGTGCACACAGCAACAGCTACACACATCAATGATTTAGATTCAGAACACACAGACAGTTTCCACGTTGGTGCCATTTCACATGTACCCCATAAGGACAAACATTTTATTGCATCAGCAAGGAATAAACATTTTGGCTGTTGAAATCAGATCAGAATAGCAGCTTAATGAGACATGTATTTAATTAGAAATGTTATCAACGTTTAGAAAAATTACTTTTAATATATATATATATATATATATATATATATATAACCTATTTAGCAATAGCATTTAGAAACATTTGTGTTTTGTAGCGCTTTAACAAGAGCAGTGTCCAACCATGTTTGTGTTTTGTGAATATGTGAGTCCAAAAATGTATTGTATGCTGCTGCATAAATGATGTAATATGCCAGGGAGATATGTATACTGTAGCTAAGAAAGCAATACTACGTGTATGTTGTCTAGTAAGCTGTTGGTAGCCCATGTGCCTCACCCTAATAATTTTCAAATTTTTCCCCTAATAGTAGTAGTACCTCCACTTTTCCAAATCCCAGACAACTGCAAGGCACTCTTGCTCGGTTGTGGAATAGTTCCGTTCTGCTCCATTCAATGTCCGACTGGCGAACGCTGGCACTTCTTCAGTGCCAAGTCCAGTCTGTCGGCCTAGGACAGCACCAAGTCCAACATCACTTGCATCTGTGTAAACAACAAAAGGACAATCAAAGTTGGGATGACCCAAAATGGGAGGTGTGACAAGGTGTTGTTTCAGGGTTTCAAAGGAGGTCTGTCACTCTGCCGTCCATCGGAATTTCGCTTCAATGCATTGAGTGGTTCTGCCACCAGGGAGAAATTCGACACAAAAAATGATGGTACCATCCTGCCATTCCAAGGAACCGTTGAAGGGCCTTGAGAGAGGTTGGCACAGGGAAGTCTTGTACAGTCGTGGTCTTTTCAGGATCCACATGGATGCCATCAGAAGACACAATATGGCCAAGAAACTTCAGGGAGGTTTGGCAGAAGTTGCTCTTCTTAATGTTCAATGTTAGACCAGCTTCTCTTAGTTTGTCCAACAAAGGGAAGATCTTGAAAGTGTTGCCCTCTGGTCTGGGAGTAGATATTTATATCGTCCAGGTAGACGAAACAGATCTTCCCTTTGAGCTCACCTAACGCAATCTCCATGAGTCTTTGGAATGTGGCAGGTGCATTCTTTAAACCAAAAGGTATCACCTCAAAGGAAAACAGGCCCTCAGCACAGACCAAAGCAACCTTGTCCTTGCTCTCCTGGTGCATCTCAACCTGCCAAAAGCCACTATTGAGGTCGAGGGTGGTGAACGCTGATGATTCATGTTTTCTTTTAAATCCACAACTTGAATCCCTTCACAGCCTCATAGAGGATCTAGATACATTTTCCAACCTCTCTGGATTACAACCACATTATGATAAATGTACTATTGTAATGAATACTCGGACAGAGTGGTAAGATCCAATCGCAGAATAGCGATGCTTTATTAGAGTACAGACAAGGGAATAGCTTAATCGTGGTCGGGCGGGCTGTGGTCAAAACCGGGCCAGGCATAGACAGGCAGAGGTACCAAAGGAGCGGGCTTAGTCGTAGTCGAGGTCACAGGCACAGGATCAGAGAACGGTAATCACTGGGGCAGACAAGCAGAGGATTAAGCAATACGGGGAGTCAAACAGCAAGGCACAGGTCGGATACACGGGTAATCAAAACAACAAACTCTCTCTCTCTCTCTCGGAACAAAACGCTTAGCAAGTCACAACGGAACAATACCTCGCACTGACTGAACCTCTGAGCACACCTTATATCCTACCCTAATTACGGACAGGTGTGCTCAGAACTCAGGTGAACCAGATCGAGTCTGATGACTCCCCCTCTCTGTAGATCGGGAAGTGTCAGACTCTGTCTAGACCCAGCCAACCCCGATCCCTTACAGTATCCCCCCCTCCCCAGGGCCGGCTCCTGACGGCCTTCTACCCTCTACCGGGTGGTCTTCCTCTGGGTCGGGGTCCGGGATGATCTGGGTGTTCAGCGTGGAAAGTGGCCTTGAGAGCGGGGTCTAGTATGTCCTTAGCAGGAACCCAGGACCGTTCCTCCGGTCCATATCCCTCCCAGTCCACGAGATATTCGATGCCCCCCTCGTCTCCGTCTTGACTCCAGTATCTTGTGGACTGTATAGGTGGTGTCCTGTTCATCCTCCAAAGGTGGTGTAGTAGGTTGTTGAGCGATTGGTGGATACATCGGGCTATAATGAACAGGTTTCAGCAGGGAGACGTGGAACGTAGGGTTTATCCTGTAGTGTCGAGGGAGTAACAGACGGTAGGTGACAGGGTTAATACGTCTCTGTACTTTGAAGGGACCAATGTACCTGGGTTGGAGCTTCTTGCAGCTCTGTCGGAACCGCAGGTCTCGGGTAGACAGCCACACTCGTTGTCCGGGTTGATAAGTGCGAGTAGGTCTCCGGCGTCGGTCGGCATATGTCTTTTGCTGCTGTGAGGCTTGACTGAGATGTTGATGGGCCGTCTCCCAGACCTGCGCACTCCGACGGAACCACTTGTCCACCGCCGGTACCATCCCGGGTGCGGTATCCCACGGAAACAGGGGTGGTTGATACCCTAGAACACACTGAAAGGGCGTTAGACGTAGGGAGGTGTGAATGAGTGAGTTCTGAGCATACTCTACCCAAGGAAGGAATCGGCTCCACTCTTGCGGCTGCCGCGAACATTGTTGCCGTAGATACTTCCCAATTTCCTGGTTGAGCCGTTCGGTCTGCCCATTGGCCTGGGGATGATATCCGGAGGTGAGGCTCACCGAGATACCCAAGCGTTCGCAGAAGGCCTTCCAAACCCGGGATACGAACTGGGGTCCCCGGTCGGAAACAATATCCTCTGGAACACCAAACTGCCGGAACACCTGGTTAAACATAGTCTCCGCCATCTGAGTGGCGTTAGGTAAACGGGTCATGGGTACTAACCGACACATCTTTGAGAATCGATCGATGACCACGAGAATAACAGTATGGCCCTCTGATTCTGGTAGGTCGGGTAACAAAGTCCATCGCAATGTGCAACCAGGGTCGTTGAGGGGTTGGCAATGGCATCAGCTTACCCTCCGGTAGTGCTCGAGGCGTCTTGGACTGAGCACAAACTGGGCAGGATAATACGTAGTCTCGGACGTCATCTGTGAGGGAATCCCACCCAGTATTTTCGACTGATGAGTCGAGTAGTTCGAGTGATTCCGGGATGACCAGATCCTAGCGACGTGTGGCACCATTCCATCAGTTGAGGTCGAAGCGGAGCTGGTACAAACACCTTTGACACCGGGGTTTCTGGAGGGGCTGGTTCCGCTTGTAGGCTCTCCTGAATCGTGTCATCGATAGCCCACCTCACAGGGCCAGCACGGCAACTCATGGGGAGGATAGGTTCTGGTTCAACCGGTCTGTCAGCGCTCGAACCGTCGGGAAAGCGCGTCCGCCTTACAATTCTTGGACCCGGGAATATAAGAGACAGTGAATTGGAAACGATTGAAGAACAAAGACCACCTTGCCTGTCGGGAGTTCAGTCGTTTAGCACTGTGAAGATACTCCAGATTGCGGTGGTCCGTGAGCACTTGGAACGGATGAGCTGCTCCCTCCTGCCAATGTCTCCACTCCTCCAGTGCTAACTTCACCGCCAGCAATTCACGATTTCCCACGTCGTAGTTCTGCTCGGCCGGATTCAGCTTCTTAGAAAAAAAAGCACAGGGTCGTGATTTGGGCGGCTCACCTTGGCGCTGGGATAGCAATGCTCCAACTCCAACCTCCGAGGCGTCCACCTCCACGATGAACGGCAACGTAGGATCCGGCTGACACAAAATGGGAACGGTGGTAAATCGTTGTTTCAATGTCTCAAAGGCCCGCACTGCCCCCTCCGTCCATTTCGGACCACGCCCCTTGTGGCTGGTCATCGCCGACAGGGGAGCTGCGGTGGTGCTGAAATTACGCACGAACCGTCTATAGTAATTGGCAAACCCCAAGAATCTCTGAAGCTCTTTCACCGTCTGGGGTTGAGGCCAGTCCCGTACAGCTTGTACCTTGGATTCATCCAGTCTTACCCCGTCGGGAGTGAGTATGGCCCCAAGGAAGGAAATCGTCGTGACATGGAATTCACTCTTCTCGGCCTTCACGAACAGAGTGTTGGCGGAGTCGGTCCAGAACCTGTCGTACATGGGACACATGTTCACTCAGAGAGTTAGAGTAGATTAGGATGTCATCAATGTACACTATGACGAAACGATCAATCAAGTCCCTAAAAATGTCATTCATGAACGCCTGGAACACAGAGGGCGCGTTAGTAAGTCCATAGGGCATAACACAATATTCATAATGTCCTCGATGTGTGATGAAGGCGGTCTTCCATTCATCCCCTTCTCTAATGCGCACCAGATTGTACGCACTCCTGAGGTCCAGTTTACTGTAGATGGAGGCCTGCCCCACCTGCTCGAGGGCTGCTGGAATCAAAGGAAGGGGGTAACGATTTTTTATGGTGATATCGTTCAAACCTCGATAGTCTATGCAAGGACGAAGTCCGCCATCCTTTTTCTTAACAAAGAAAAAACTGGATGCGGCGGGAGACGTAGATGGGCGAATGGCCCCTTGCTGAAGTGCCTCATCAATATACTTGCTCATTGATTCCCGTTCCGGCTGAGACAAAGGGTAGATTCGTCCGCGAGGAGGGGTAGCCCCAGATAGCAGATCAATAGCACAATCCCAGGCCCGATGCGGTGGTAGCACGGAAGCCCTCTCCTTGGAGAACACCTGCGCGTAATCCTGGTACTCTGTAGGAACAACAGTAGACACCGCACCCTTCGCATCCTCCACAGTAGACGTTTTGCAAGGTAAAATGAGGCACTCAGCCCTACATACCTCACTCCAAGCCGTGATATCGCCAGATTTCCAGGAGATGACCGGATCATGGGTAACGAGCCAGGGGTGGCCAAGAACTAGCGGCTCCCGTGGGGTGGAGATGACGAACAGAATGATGGTCTCATGGTGCAGGGAGCCCACTTGTAACTTGATTTCCCGGTACGGTGCGTAATGAACCCAGTGCCCATGGGCTCACCGTCTCAGCGCGTTGACTCTCAGGGGAGGTTGAATTGGGATAAGTTGAACTCCCAACTCCTCAGCAAGACCCATATCCAGAAAGCTGGCAGCCGCTCCGGAATCAATAAGTCCCTCCAACCTGCGCACTTTCTCTCCGACAGATAAGGTGACAGGCACATACATTTGTTTAGATGTAATGTTCAACACTGGAGTCTCACTCACCGGTTTGGCAGTTCCGAGGCGATATCCTGGGGTACGGTTAGGTCGTACCGGACATTGACGAACGAAATGACCCGCCTGACCACAATACAGGCATAGTCCGTCTTGCCGACGTTGTTGTCTCACCGAACCTGGTAGAGGTGACCGTCCCAGTTGCATAGGTTCCTCCTCAGATTCTCTCCTCCGCTCTGTCGATTGCATAGCACCAGTGATCGAGGGCTCCCGGACTGCGGATACCCTGTGTTGCACTATAAGATTATCAATAGAGATGGCTATTTTGATAAACTCATGTAGCGCAGTGATATCTCCTCGACAAGCCAACTCAGTCTGTACGTCTTTGCGCAGCCCTCTTCGGAAAACTGTGAGCAAAGCAGTTTCGCTCCATCCGCTACCGGCTGCTATAGTACGGAACTCTAAAGCGTAGTCGGCTACTGTGCGACGGCCCTGCTGAAGTTCGCATAGTTGGTCTCCCACACTACGCCCAGATACTGGGTGATCGAACACCTCTTGAAACAGTCTCTTGAACTGAACTTCCGCATTCAACTCGGGGACCTTAGCTGCCCAAAGCGCAGTAGCCCAATCCAGTGCTCTTCCCGTTAGCAGAGAAATCATGAAATCCACCCTGCTACGGTCATCGGAAAACATAGTACTATTATACGACATATACAGGGACATCTGGAGTAGAAACCCCTGACATTTGCCAGGTTCCCCGTCGTACCTTGTCGGTATAGAAATCGGAGGTGCCTGACGAGGACTGACCGTACTCGGGGTGGTGCCTTCCGCTGCACCAGCGTTGAGTAGCTGTAGGAGTTCATCCATGCGTTTCTCCTGTATCTCCCATCGCCTCTGTAATTCTGCTGGATCCATGGTAATGGCGAGGTATTCTGTAATGAATACTCGGACAGAGTGGTAAGATCCAATCGCAGAATAGCGATGCTTTATTAGAGTACAGACAAGGGAATAGCTTAATCGTGGTCGGGCGGGCTGTGGTCAAAACCGGGCCAGGCATAGACAGGCAGAGGTACCAAAGGAGCGGGCTTAGTCGTAGTCGAGGTCACAGGCACAGGATCAGAGAACGGTAATCACTGGGACAGACAAGCAGAGGATTAAGCAATTCAGGGAGTCAAACAACAAGGCACAGGTCGGATACACGGGTAATCAAAACAACAAACTCTCTCTCTCTCGGAACAAAACGCTTAGCAAGTCACAACGGAACAATACCTCGCACTGACTGAACCTCTGAGCACACCTTATATCCTACCCTAATTACGGACAGGTGTGCTCAGAACTCAGGTGAACCAGATCGAGTCTGATGACTCCCCCTCTCTGTAGATCGGGGAAGTGTCAGACTCTGTCTAGACCCAGCCAACCCCCGATCCCTTACAACTATATTCCGTATTGGATCACTAAAAAATTTGATTTTTACATTACCATGGAGTTTACCAATAAAATGGTCTGATGGTGATGTGGATATACTTGGAATACATATCCCAAATGAAATAAATGATCTCACTGTCACGATCGTCTAATGAGGAGGACCAAGGCGCAGCGTTGAAAGTGAACATAGTATTTATTAAACTGATCACACGATCAAAATAACTGACGAAAACGTGATGTCTCTGGTTACATACACAAACCAAAAATGAGAACAAGAAACCACAACACAAAGTGAAAAGACCGATAGTTAAATATGGCTCCCAATCAGAGACAACCAGCTGACACATGTTGCCTCTGATTGGGAGTCACTCAGGCCAACATAGATATACAAAACATAGACTTACACACCCTGGCTCAACATAACATAGTCCCCAGAGCCAGGGCGTGACAGTACCCCCCCCCCCAAAGGCGCGGACTCCGGCCGGGCCAAACAACCACAACAGGGGAGGGACCGGGTGGGCACTCCGCCTCGGCGGCGGATCCGGCTCCGGACATGACCCAGGCACGGGTTGTGCTGGACTGACGACGCACACCCCTGGCTTGATGCGTGGAGGAGGAACGAGCCAGACCGGGCTGACGGGCGCACCCCTGACTTAGTGCGGGGAGCAGGAATGAGCCGGACCGGTTGACGACGCGCACCACCGACCTGGTGCGGGGAGCTTGGATGGGCCGGACTGGGCTGGCGACGCGCACCACAGACTTGGTGCGGAGAGCAGGAACGGGCCGGACAGGGCTGACGAAACGCACCATAGACTTGGTGCGGAGAGCAGGCACGGCCGTGCCGGACTGACGACGCACACCACTGGCTTGGTGCGGGAAGCTTGGATGGGCCGGACTGGGCTGGCGACGCGCACCACAGACTTGGTGCGGAGAGCAGGAACGGGCCGTGCCGGACTGACGAAACGCACCATAGACTTGGTGCGGAGAGCAGGAACGGGCGCGCGGACTGACGACGCACACCACTGGCTTGGTGCGGGAAGCTTGGATGGGCCGGACTGTACTGGGGACACACACCACTGGCCCTACACCGGGATCTGGAACGGGCCGGACCGGACTGGCAACACACGCCAGTACCTCTCGCCGTGCCTCTACTTCCTCCATCCCCTCTTCGACCAATGGCCCCCGTAACCCGGCGGCCTCCTCCGGCAACCCACTGGGCCGCTCTATCGCGGCCTCCTGCTGGTCCGACGTCGTGAGCCCCCCCCCCTAAAAATTTTCTGGGGTTCTCTCTCTCTCCCCGTGGGCCAGGCCTCCATCATTCTCGCCCCACCTCTCGCTCCTCTGTCTCCAACCCTCGTCACTCAGCTCCTCAATGGGCTTGACCCAGTCGAAGCTGCCACGGAGATCTGCCAGCGCTTTCCCTGGCGATGGCTCCTCGACTCGCTGCTTGGTCCAGTTGAGGTGGTTTCTTCTGTCACGATCGTCTAATGAGGAGGACCAAGGCGCAGCGTTGAAAGTGAACATAGTATTTATTAAACTGATCACACGATCAAAATAACTGACGAAAACGTGATGTCTCTGGTTACATACACAAACCAAAAATGAGAACAAGAAACCACAACACAAAGTGAAAAGACCGATAGTTAAATATGGCTCCCAATCAGAGACAACCAGCTGACACATGTTGCCTCTGATTGGGAGTCACTCAGGCCAACATAGATATACAAAACATAGACTTACACACCCTGGCTCAACATAACATAGTCCCCAGAGCCAGGGCGTGACACTCACTCCAAAAAATTTTAATAGAAAGTTAGCAAAAATAGATAAGATCTTGCTACCATAGAAAGGTGGGTGCCTGTCAATTTGTGGAAAAATCACCCTGATTAACTCTTTAGTATTATCCCAGTTTACCTATGTGCTTATGGTCTTGCCTACGCCTAGCGAACAGTTCTTTAAATTATATGAGAAAAAAATATTCAATTTCATTTGGAATGGTAAGCCAGACAAAATTAAACGGGCCTATTTATATAATGAATATGAATTAGGAGGACAGAAATTATTAAATATTAAAGCATTAGACCTATCACTAAAAGCTTCAGTCATACAAAAGTTATACTTAAATCCGAACTGGTTCTCTAGCAAACTAGTAAGATTGTCTCAACCAATGTTCAAGAAGGGACTTTTTCCCTTTATTCAGATTACAACACCTCACTTTCAGGTATTTGAAAAGGAAATCACCTCCCAAATATCACTATTTCTAAAACAAGCCATAGAAAGTTGATTGCAATTTCAATTTAATCCTCCAGAAATGACAGAACAAATATTGCAACAAATATTGTGGTTAAACTCAAATATACTAATTGATAAAAAAAAACTTACTTTTTTGAGAAAGGTATAATCTTCGTAAATGATATTATCGGTAGGAATGGTGGAGTTATGTCGCACATGCAGCTAACAAAAACATATGGAAATGTCTGCTCTACCCAAGATTACAACCAAATAATTGCAGCTTTACTGCGAAAATGGAAGAGGAAAGTGGAAGGAGGAGAAAGTAAGGAACTTGTCTGTTGGCCTTGCATTAACGAACATAATTGCTTAAAGAAAATTGTGATAAATAAAACAGTTTATCAGTTTCATTTAAGGACCAAAAGATTGACAGCCGTCCCATATAGATTGCAAAATAGTTGGGAAGAGATTTTTGACGTACCGATTCCATGGCATAGTGTTTATGAACTGATTCGCAAAACGATGCCGGATTCAAAACTTATAATTTTTCAATTTAAATTATTATATACAATTCTTGCTACCAATAGAACATTATTTATATGGGGGATACAATCTTCCCAGCTCTGCAGATTTTGCTGTGAAGAGACAGAATCATTAGATCATTTGTTTTGGTACTGTCCATTTGTAGCTTGTTTTTGGACACAGGTCCAGGAATGGCTAAAGGATTGCAATATTTGCATGGAGCTGACCCTGCAGATAGCATTACTGGGTGATCTGAAAAGTCATAGTCAATCGATTAATAATATAATAATACTTTTAGCAAAAATGTTTATTTTCAATTAATAAACTGTAGAAGCAATGAGAATAGAAAGGTTCAGAACTTTTGTAAAACATCACAGTACAGTTGAAAAATATATGGCAAATAGAAATCCAATATGGATGGTGTTAAGAGATAGATGGGAGGTGTTGAATGGAGCTGAAGGATGGGACTAATAACAACAACTAATAACAACAAGAGAACTAGTGTAAGACATGCTGTCCATAATAAGTATATAGGTTATATATTGTGAGCTTTTGTGAAAGAGCACAGTTAGAAAGATATGGCATATAGAAGCAAACCGGATGGACATCATGAAAATGATCGGAGGAAGTTCAGGAGTAAAAACAAACAAAATATAATTATTGACTGTGTCCATGAAATGTATATAGTATGTATAAGCATGAAGTAGAGGCCTAAGCATTGTTGTTCACTAGTTTACTCCAATTAGGGAGGGGATGGTGGGGTTGGAAAGTAATAAAGGGAAATATATATATTTTTAAAGGATATGTATGTATATACAGTGAGGGAAAAAAGTATTTGATCCCCTGCTGATTTTGTACGTTTGCCTACTGACAAAGAAATGATCAGTCTATAATTTTTATGGTAGGTTTATTTGAACAGTGAGCGACAGAATAAAAACAAAGAAATCCAGAAAAACGCATGTCAAAAATGTTATAAATAAATTTGCATTTTAATGAGGGAAATAAGTATTTGACCCCCTCTCAATCAGAAAGATTTCTGGCTGCCAGGTGTCTTTTATACAGGTAACGAGCTGAGATTAGGAGCACACTCTTAAAGGGAGTGCTCCTAATCTCATCTTGTTACCTGTATAAAAGACACCTGTCCACAGAAGCAATCAATCATTCAGATTCCAAACTCTTCACCATGGCCAAGACCAAAGAGCTCTCCAAGGATGTCAGGGACAAGATTGTAGACGTACACAAGGCTGGAATGGGATGCAAGACCATCGCCAAGCAGCTTGGTGAGAAGGTGACAACAGTTGGTGTGATTATTCGCAAATGGAAGAAACACAAAATAACTGTCAATCTCCCTCGGCCTGGGGCTCCATGCAAGATCTCACCTCGTGGAGTTGCAATGATCATGAGAACGGTGAGGAATCAGCCCAGAACTACACAGGAGGATTTTGTCAATGATCTCAGGGCAGCTGGAACCATAGTCACCAAAAAAACAATTGGTAACACACTATGCTGTGAAGGACTGAAATCCTGCAGCGCACGCAAGGTCCCCCTGATCAAGAAAGCACATATACAGGCCCGTCTGAAGTTTGCCAATGAACATCTGAATGATTCAGAGGAGAACTGGGTGAAAGTGTTGTGGTCAGATGAGACCAAAATCGAGCTCTTTGGCATCAACTCAACTCGCCGTGTTTGGAGGAGGAGGACTGCTGCCTATGACCCCAAGAACACCATCCCCACTGTCAAACATGGTGGTGGAAACATTATGCTTTGGGGGTGTTTTTCTGCTAAGGGGACAGGACAACTTCACCGCATCAAAGGGACGATGGACGGGGCCATGTACCATCAAATCTTGGGTGAGAACCTCCTTCCCTCAGCCAGGGCATTGAAAATGGGTCGTGGATGGGTATTCCAGCATGACAATGACCCAAAACACACGGCCAAGGCAACAAAGGAGTGGCTCAAGAAGAAGCATTTTAAGGTCCTGGAGTGGCCTAGCCAATCTCCAGACCTTAATCCCATAGAACATCTGTGGAGGGAGCTGAAGGTTCAAGTTGCCAAACGTCAGCCTCGAAACCTTAATGACTTGGAGAAGATCTGCAAAGAGGAGTGGGACAAAATCCCTCCTGAGATGTGTGCAACCTGGTGGCCAACTACAAGAAACGTCTGACCTCTGTGATTGCCAACAAGGGTTTTGCCACCAAGTACTAAGTCATGTTTTGCAGAGGGGTCAAATACTTATTTCCCTCATTAAAATGCAAAATCAATTTATAAAAATGCATTTTTCTGGATTTTGTTGTTGTTATTCTGTCTCTCACTGTTCAAATAAACCTACCATTAAAATTATAGACTGATCATGTCTTTGTCAGTGAGCAAACGTACAAAATCAGCAGGGGATCAAATACTTTTTTCCCTCACTGTATGTATGCATGTGTATATATATATATATATATATATATATATATATGTATATGTCTATGTATGTGTATATGTATGTATATATATATATATACATATATATATATATATATATATATATATATATATTATGCGAGAGAAAAAAAGTGATGCAGACAATTACATTGATGGAAGTTACAATCTATCTGCAATATTAAAGCTGATCTACCCCCCAAATTTTTTTATATATATATATATTTAAACAAAAACAAAAACAAACAAACAAAAAAATTGTTTTACATTGAGCCCTGGTTCCTCAAGAAAAGTCCCTCAGGCCTAAAAGAAGAGAGGTTTGGTTGGAGGGGCAGGAGAAGAGAGGGGCAGCCGGGAGAGGAGAGGAGAACATGGCAGAGGAGAGGAGAGGAGAGGAGAGGAGAGGAGAGGAGAGGAGAGGAGAGGAGAGGAGAGGAGAGGAGAGGAGAGGAGAGGAGAGGAGAGGAGAGGAGAGGAGAGGAGAGGAGAGGAGAAGAGAGGAGATGCTCCGGCTTCTAACAAGTCTGGTCATTCAGAGCCACGAGAGGAGAGGGGTGGACAGGGGGAGGGGTATTTCACTAAGAAGTCAGGAAGAAAAACAGTCCTTCATTTACGAACGATGAACAAAGAGCATTGGTTGTCTCAGACTGGAGTGGATGTTTGTGAGCCGGCCACTCATTTATTTGGGTAGAGAATAATGAGAGGGGCATGGTGGAAGCTGAGAACCTCTACCCATTACCTTTAACAGTGTATTAACTGGAAGAGAACCAACCTCTACACATTACCTTTAACAGTGTATTAACTGGAAGAGAACCAACCTCTACACATTACCTTTAACAGTGTATTAGCTGGAAGAGAACCAACCTCTACCCATTACCTTTAACAGTGTATTAACTGGAAGTGAACCAACCTCTACCCATTACCTTTAACAGTGTATTAACTGGAAGTGAACCAACCTCTACACATTACCTTTAACAGTGTATTAACTGAAAGAGAACCAACCTCTACACAGTACTTTTAAAAGTGTATTAACTGGAAGAGAACCAACCTCTACACATTACCTTTAACAGTGTATTAGCTGGAAGTGAACCAACCTCTACACATTACCTTTAACAGTGTATTAACTGGAAGTGAACCAACCTCTACACATTACCTTTAACAGTGTATTAACTGGAAGTGAACCAACCTCTACACATTACCTTTAACAGTGTATTAACTGGAAGACAACCAACCTCTACACATTACCTTTAACAGTGTATTTACTGGAAGAGAAACAACATCTTGATCTAGTTTTGATAATGGATTATAAAATGGAATGAGATGAGATGGGTTGGGGGTTCTTATCAATGCTCATAAGTTATTCATCAACCCTAGAGGTTTACATATCACTGTGCCTCCTCTAGAGGGGCAGCCAGGAGAGGAGAGGAGAGGAGGTGGCAGCCAGGAGAGGAGAGGAGATGGCAGCCAGGAGAGGAGAGGAGATGGCAGCCAGGAGAGGAGAGGAGAGGAGGTGGCAGCCAGGAAAGGAGAGGAGATGGCAGCCAGGAGAGGAGAGGAGGTGGCAGCCAGGAGAGGAGAGGAGATGGCAGCCAGGAGAAGAGAGGAGATGGCAGCCAGGAGAGGAGAGGAGATGGCAGCCAGGAGAGGAGAGGAGAGGAGGTGGCAGCCAGGAGAGGAGAGGAGGTGGCAGCCAGGAGAGGAGAGGAGATGGCAGCCAGGAGAGGAGAGGAGGTGGCAGCCAGGAGAGGAGAGGAGAGGAGGTGGCAGCCAGGAGAGGAGAGGAGATGGCAGCCAGGAGAGGAGAGGAGATGGCAGCCAGGAGAGGAGAGGAGATGGCAGCCAGGAGAGGAGAGGAGAGGAGGTGGCAGCCAGGAGAGGAGAGGAGATGGCAGCCAGGAGAGGAGAGGAGGTGGCAGCCAGGAGAGGAGAGGAGATGGCAGCCAGGAGAGGAGAGGAGGTGGCAGCCAGGAAAGGAGAGGGCAGCCAGGAGAGGAGAGGAGGTGGCAGCCAGGAGAGGAGAGGAGAGGAGGTGGAAGCCAGGAGAGGAGAGGAGGTGGCAGCCAGGAGAGGAGAGGAGGTGGCAGCCAGGAGAGGAGAGGAGGTGGCAGCCAGGAGAGGAGAGGAAATGGCAGCCAGGAGAGGAGAGGAGATGGCAGCCAGGAGAGGAGAGGGGAGGTGGCAGCCAGGAGAGGAGAGGAGGTGGCAGCCAGGAGAGGAGAGGAGAGGAGGTGGCAGCCAGGAGAGGAGAGGAGAGGAGGTGGAAGCCAGGAGAGGAGAGGAGGTGGCAGCCAGGAGAGGAGAGGAGGTGGCAGCCAGGAGAGGAGAGGAGGTGGCAGCCAGGAGAGGAGAGGAGATGGCAGCCAGGAGAGGAGAGGAGATGGCAGCCAGGAGAGGAGAGGAGTTGGCAGCCAGGAGAGGAGAGGAGGTGGCAGCCAGGAGAGGAGAGGAGATGGCAGCCAGGAGAGGAGAAGAGAGGAGGTGGCAGCCAGGAGAGGAGAGGAGATGGCAGCCAGGAGAGGAGATGGCAGCCTGGAGAGGAGAGGAGATGGCAGCCAAGAGAGGAGAGTAGATGGCAGCCAGGAGAGGAGAGGCGGTGGCAGCCAGGAGAGGAGAAGAGGTGGCAGCCAGGAGAGGAGAGGAGATGGCAGCCAGGAGAGGGGAGGAGATGGCAGCCAGTGAGGAGAGGAGATGGCAGCCAGGAGAGGAGAGGAGATGGCAGCCAGTAGAGGAGAAGAGAGGAGGTGGCAGCCAGGAGAGGAGATGGCAGCCAGGAGAGGAGAGGAGATGGCAGCCAGGAGAGGAGAGGAGATGGCATTCAGGAGAGGAGAGGAGATGGCGGCCAGGAGAGGAGAGGAGAGGAGGTGGCAGCCAGGAGAGGAAGAAAGAGGGAGAGGAGAGAGAGAGGAGGAGAGGAGAGGAGAGGAGAGGAGAGAGAGAGGAGAGGAGAGGAGAGGAGAGGAGAGGAGAGGAGAGAGAGGAGAGAGAGGGAGAGGAGAGGAGGAAGGAGAGGAGAGGAGAGGAGAGGAGGAGTGGCAGCCAGGAGAGGAGAGGAGGAGAATCAGCCAGGAGAGGAGAGGAGAGGAGAGGGAGAGGAGAGGAGAGGAGAGGAGAGGAGAGGAGAGGAGAGGAGAGGAGAGGAGAGGAGAGGAGAGGAGAGGAGAGGAGAGGAGAGGAGGTGGCAGCCAGGAGAGGAGAGGAGAGGAGAGGAGAGGAGAGGAGAGGAGAGGAGAGGAGAGGAGAGGAGAGGAGAGGAGAGGAGAGGAGAGGAGAGGAGAGGAGAGGAGAGGAGAGGAGAGGAGAGGAGAGGAGAGGAGAGGAGAGGAGAGGAGAGGTTTCATATAATGCCTCATCTATCCCTCTCTTTACTTTGTTCTCTTCTCAGACAACTCAGCGGGAATATTCAGTGTATTAATGGTGTCTGATTTTACTTTTAATTTCGTTCCATTCCAATTATTTTGCTTTTTGTCTCAGTTAAATAACTCTTCTTATGACTATGCCATTTCTCACAACACCCTTTTGACTGTTAACTATTAGGGTGTTGTGATAATTCCAAACACTCACAAGTAGCTTTTATTTTTACGGTAAATAAATGTTCAAGTATTTAATATGTTGTTTTGTTGTCGTCGTAAATCGATCAGCACCAGTTGTTTAATCTTAATTATATTTCCAGATCATCAGTTGTTTGATCATAGTTATATTTCTAGATCACTAGGAAAATGTAGATGCTTATTCATAATTTATTAAAGTTCTCAGCAGATTATTCAAGCACTGTGGGGTCAAACCAACCCCTTCTACTGAGTTAAAAATACAATTAAAATCTACATTTAGATATGTTTTCTTCTTCAGTTCGTCATCTATCTTGCCCAACTTAAAGCGTCCTGTTGGGTAAAGCGTCCTGTTGGTAAGATGAGGTTTTGATGTTAAAGGAATCTTTAATACGTTGGAGCTAACATCTAACAGAATCTCTGGCAGGACACACCCCTAACACCATCTCTTATCCTCTCTACCCAAGAGCAGGACCCCCCTCCCCACCCCCCTCTACCCATCTCCCATCCTCTCTGGCAGGACACACCCCCCCCACCCATCTCCCATCCTCTCTACCCAAGAGCAGGACGCTCCCCACCACCCCCTCTACCCATCTCCCATCCTCTCTGGCAGGACACACCCCCCTCTACCCATCTCCCATCCTCTCTGGCAGGACACCCCCCTCTACCCATCTCCCATCCTCTCTGGCAGGACACCCCCCTCTACCCATCTCCCATCCTCTCTGGCAGGACACCCCCCTCTACCCATCTCCCATCCTCTCTGGCAGGACACCCCCCCCCCCCCCTCTACCCATCTCCCATCCTCTTCCCACACACACACACTGCAGCTGAATCCTCTGGGTACTGAGCAGAGCCAAGCAGTCTCTTCTTTCCCGGATGTTAACTCAGACTGACATCTCCTGGCTTGTTGAAACAACTGTGATCATTAAGGATGCAGCGCAGAGACCTTAGAGGCACCTTAAGAACAACCCATCTGAACTGAGCAGAACTTTACTTTGGAGGAAGAGAAAGGAGAATAGCTGCACTCATTCTCTCAAATGTTGTGCACAAATTTATTTACATCCCTGTTAGTGAGCATTTCTCCTTTGCCAAGATAATCCATCCACCTGACAGGTGTGGCATATCAAGAAGCTGACTAAACAGCATGATCATTAGATAGGTGCACCTTGTGCTGGGGAAAAGACCACTCTAAAATGTGCAGTTTTGTCACACAACACAATGCCATAGACTGGCATGCTGACTGCAGAAATGTCCACCTGGCGCCGACGAAGATGGCGGCCTCACGACTAGCTCTTAGGAAACTTTGAAGTATTTTGTTTTTTTATATATTATTTTTTACATTATTAGCTCAGAAAGTGTTTTGCATCATTATATACAGCCGTAAAAAACTATTGGATATCAGAGCGGCGGTAACTCACCAGCATTACGACCAGGAATACGACTTTCCTGAAGCAGATCCTTTGTTTGCTCTCCCCAGGGCAACTGAACTGATTCCAGCGGTTTACTCAGAACATCGCTGGCGGAGGAGAGACACTCGGAGCGGCCTGCTGGTTCGACTTAGGAGGCGCGCACACCACCCACCGCTTCCAAGTATACTACTCACTAATGTTCAGTCTCTGGTTAACAAGCTCGACGAACTACGGGCAAGGATTTCCTTCCAGAGAGACATCAAGGTCAGACCAGCGTTGAATAGTCCTTAGCATGGGTACTTCCTGTTTGAGTTTCTGCCTATAGGACGGGAGAAGCAAAATGGAGTCGTGGTCAGATTTACCAAATGGAGGGCGGGGGAGGGCCTTATAACCATCCCGGAAGTTCGAATAGCAATGGTCGAGGATTTTAACAGCGCGAGTACAACAGTCGATATGTTGATAGAACTTCGGCAGCCTAGTCCTCAAATTTGCTTTGTTAAAATCCCCGGCTACAATAAATGCAGCCTCAGGATATGTGGTTTCCAGTTTGCATAAGTTCTTTGAGGTCCGTCATGGTATCGGCTTGAGGGGGATATACACGGCCGTGACTATAACCTAATAAAATTATATTGGGAGATAATATGGTCGGCATTTGATTGTGAGGTATTCTAGGTCGGGTGAACAGAAGGACTCGAGTTCCTCTATGTTACTACAATTACACCATGAGTCGTTAATCATGAAACACACACCTCCGCCCTTCTGCTTCCAGAGATATATTTATTCCTGTCTGTGCGATGAACTGAGAACCCATCTGGCTGGACCGATTCTGACAGAATATCCCAAGAGAGCCATGTTTCCGTTCATTTCTCTACCATAAGCTGCCTCCAACGTCATTTTAGAGAATTTGGCAGTACGTCGAACCGGCCTCTCAATTTTTTTTCACCTTTATTTAACTAGGCAAGTCAAATAAGAAACAAATTCATATTTACAATGACAAAAGTCCTCCTGCAGTGACGGGGGATTAAAAATAAATAAAATATAAAATATAGGACAAAACACACATCACAACAAGAGAGACACCACAACACTACATAAAGAGAGACCTAAGACAACCACACAGCATGGCAGCAACACATGACAACATAGAATGGTAGCAACACAACATGTCAACAACATGGTAGCAACACAACATGACAACAACATGGTAGCAACACAACATGTCAACAACATGGTAGCAGCACAACATGACAGCAGCACAACATGGTAGCAACACAACATGACAGCAGCACAACATGGTAGCAGCACAACATGGTACAAACATTATTGGGCACAGACAACAGCACAAAGGGCAAGAAGGTAGAGACAACAATACATCACGCGAAGCAGCCACAACTGGCAGTAAGAGTGTCCATGATTGAGTCTTTGAATGAAGAGATGGAGATAAAACTGTCCTGTTTGAGTGTTTTTTGCAGCTCGTTCCGGTCGCTAGCTGCAGCGAACTGAAAAGAGGAGCGACCCAGGGATGTGTGTGCTTTGGGGACCTTTAACAGAATGTGACTGGCAGAACAGGTGTTGTATGTGGAGGATGAGGGCTGCAGTAAGTATCTCAGATAGGGGGGAGTGAGGCCTAAGAGGGTTTTAGAAATAAGCATCAACCAGTGGGTCTTGTGTTGGGTATATATAGATGACCAGTTTACAGAGGAGTATAGAGGAGCATTGGTGGCAAATCTATTGGCCAAATGGTCCTAATGGCCTAATGGCCAGTGATGTGTCCTATCTCAGACAACGTGTAACAACGCCAGCCCAGGACCTATACATCCAGCTTCTTCACCTGCCGGATCGTCTGAGACCAGCCACCAGGACAGCTGATGAAACTGTGGGTTTGCACAACCGAATAATTTCTGCACAAACTGTCAGAAACCGTCTCAGGGAAGCTCATCTGTGTGCTCGTCGTCCTCACCAGGGTCTTGACTTGACTGCAGTTCGCCGTCGTAACCGACTTCAGTGGGCAAATGCTCACCTTCGATGGTATGGGCAGGCATAAGCTACAGACAATGAACATGTGTGAAATGCTTGATAATGTATGTAATATCACAGAGAGGTATATTTTCTGGGTGATTTAAATATTGACTGGCTGTCATCAAGCTGCCCACTCAAGAAAAAGCTTCAAACTGTAACCAGTGCCTGCAACCTGGTTCAGGTTATCAGTCAACCTACCAGGGTAGTTACAAACAGCACAGGAATTAAATCATCAACATGTATTGATCACATCTTTACTAATGCTGCAGAAATTAGCTTGAAAGCAGTATCCAGATCCATCGGATGTAGTGATCACAATATAGTAGCCATATCTAGGAAAACCAAAGTTCCAAAGGCTGGGCCTAATATAGTGTATAAGAGGTCATACAATACGTTTTGTAGTGATTCCTATGTTGTTGATGTAAATAATATTTGTTGGTCCGTGGTGTGTAATGAGGAGCAAACAGACACTGCACTTGACACATTTATGAAATAGCTTATTCCAGTTACTAATAAGCACCCATTAAGAAAATGACTGTAAAAACGGTTAAATCCCAGTGGATTGATGAGGAATTGAAAAATTGTATGGTTGAGAGGGATGAGGCAAAAGGAATGGCAAATAAGTCTGGCTGCACAACCGATTGGCAAACGTATTGCAAAATGAGAAATCATGCGACTAAACTGAATAAAACGAAGAAGAAACTACACTATGAAACAAAGATAAATGACATAAAGAATGATAGTAAAAAGCTTTGGAGCCCCTTCAATGACATTTTGGGAAAAAAGCCAACTCAGCTCCATCATTCATTGAATCAGATGGCTCATTCATCACAAAACCTACTGATATCGCCAACTACTTTAATGATTTTTTCATTGGTAGATTAGCAAACTTAGGCAGGACATGCCAGCAACAAACACTGACACTACACATCCAAGTATATCTGACCAAATTATGAAAGACAAGCATTGTAATTTTGAATTCCGTAGTGAGTGTGGAAGAGGTGAAAACATTATTGTTGTCTATCAACAATGACAAGCCACAAGGGTCTGACAACTTGGATGGAAAATTACTGAGGATAATAGCGGACGATATTGCCACTCCTATCTGCCATATCTTCAATATAAGCCTACTAGAAAGTGTGTGCCCTCAGGCCTGGAGGGAAGCAAAAGTCATTCTGCTACCTAAGAATAGTAAAGCCCCCTTTACTGGCTCAAACAGCCGACCAATCAGCCTGTTACCAACCCTTAGTAAACTATTGGAAAAAATTGTGTTTGACCAGATACAATGCCATTTTACAGTAAACAAATTGACAACAAACTTTCAGCATGCTTCGAGAGAAGGACATTCAACAAGCACAGCACTTACACAAATGACTGATGATTGGCTGAGATAAATTGATGATAAAACAATTGTGGGGGCTGTTATGTTAGACTTCAGTGCGGCTTTTGACATTATCGATCATAGTCTGCTGCTGGAAGAACGTATGTGTTATGGCTTTACACCCCCTGCTATATTGTGGATAAAGAGTTACCTGTCTAACAGAACACAGAGGGTGTTCTTTAATGGAAGCCTCTCCAACATAATCCAGGTAGAATCAGGAATTCCCCAGGGCAGCTGTCAAAGCCCCTTACATTTTTCCATCTTTACTAACGACATGCCACTGGCTTTGAGTAAAGCCAGTGTGTTTATGTATGCGGATGACTCAACACTATACACGTCAGCTACTACAGCGACTGAAATGACTGCAACACTTAACAAAGAGCTGCGGTTAGTTTCAGAGTGGTTGCCAAGGAATAAGTTAGTCCTGAATATTTCAAAAACTAAAAGCATTGTATTTGGGACAAATCATTCACTAAACCCTAAACCTCAACAACATTTTGTAATAAACAATGTGGAAATTGAGCAAGTTGAGGTGACTAAACTGCTTGGAGTAACCCTGGATTGTAGACTGTCATGGCCAAAACCTATTGATACAACAGTAGCTAAGATGGGGAGAAGTCTGTTCATAATAAAGCTCTGCTCTGCATTCATAACAGCACTATCAACAAGGCAGGTCCTACAGGCCCTAGCTTTGTCGCACCTGGACTACTGTTTAGTCGTGTGGTCAGGTGCCAAAAAGAGGGACTTAGGAAAATTGCAATCGGCACAGAACAGGGCAGCACGGCTGGCCCTAGGATGTACACAGAGAGTTAACATTAATAATATGCATGTCAATCTCTCCTAGCTCAAAGTGGAGGAGAGATCGACTTCATCACTTCTTGTATTTATGAGAGGTGTTGACATGTTGAATGCACCGAGCTGTCTGTTTGAACTACTGGCACACAGCTCGGCCACCCATGCATACCCCACAAGACATGGCACAAGAGGTCTCTTCACAGTCCCCAAGTCCATAACAGACTATGGGAGGCGCACAGTACTACATAGAGCCATGACTACATGGAACTCTATTCCACATCAAGTAGCTGATGCAATCAGTAAAATTTGATTTAAAAAACAGATAAAAATACACCTTATGGAACAGCGGGGACTGTGAAGCAACACAAACATAGGTACAGACACATGCGTACACACACACGATAACATACGCACTATAAACACATGTACACATGCATTTTGTACTGTAGATATGTGGTATTGGTGGAGTAGGGGCCTGAGGGCACACAGTGTGAATGTATTGTAATGTTTTTAACATTGTATAACTGCCTTAATTTTGCTGGACCCCAGGAAGAGTAGCTGCTGCCTTGGCAGGAACTAATGGGGATCCATAATAAACCCCAGGAAGAGTAGCTGCTGCCTTGGCAGGAACTAATGGGGATCCATAATAAACCCCAGGAAGAGAAGCTGCTGCCTTGGCAGGAACTAATGGGGATCCATAATAAACCCCAGGAAGAGTAGCTGCTGCCTTGGCAGGAACTAATATGGATCCATAATAAACCCCAGGAAGAGTAGCTGCTGCCTTGGCAGGAACTAATGGGGATCCATAATAAACCCCAGGAAGAGTAGCTGCTGCTTTGGCAGGAACTAATGGGGATCCATAATAAATACAAATACAAACACAATTGCATTTTATCAATGAAAATTTCAATGCACAGAGATACCGTGATGAAATCCTGAGGCCCATTGTCGTGCCATTCATCCTCCACCATCACCTCATGTTTCAGCATGATAATGCACGGCTCCATGTTGCAAGGATCTGTACACAATTCCTGGAAGCTGAAAATGTCCCAGTTCTTACATGGCCTGCATACTCACCAGACATGTCACCCATTGAACATGTTTGGAATGCTCTGGATCGACGTGTACGACAGCGTATTCCAGTTCCCACCAATATCCAGCAACTTCGCACAGCCATTGAAGAGGAGTGGGACAACATTCCTCAGGCCACAATCACCAGCCTGATCAACTCTATGCGAAGGAGATGTGTCACGCTGCATGAGGCAAATGGTGGTCACACCAGATACTGACTGGTTTTCTGATCCACACCCCTACCTTTTTTTTAATGGTATCTGTGACCAACATAATCATATCTGTAGTCCCAGTCGTGAAATCCATAGATTAGGGCCTAATGTGTTCATTTCAATTGACTGATTTCCTTATATGAACTGTAACTCAGTAAAATGTTTGTAACTGTTGCATGTTGCGTTTATATTTTTCTTGAGTGTATTTATTAATCACACTAGACTCCTGACAGTATGAACATTTCCTTCATTTATTTTATTTTATTATAAACACTTAAACAATACAAAACATACACATACAAACAAACCATACAAACATCAACTACATCACCCTGCCCAGACCCACTAGCTTCCACCATCTCCATCAACTACATCACCCTGCCCAGACCCACTAGCTCCCCCCATCTCCAGATCAACTACATCCCCCTGCCCAGACCCACTAGCTCCCCCATCTCCATCAACTACATCACCCTGCCCAGACCCACTAGCTCCCCCCATCTCCATCAACTACATCACCCTGCCCAGACCCACTAGCTCCCCCATCTCCATCAACTACATCACCCTGCCCAGACCCACTAGCTCCCCCATCTCCATCAACTACATCACCCTGCCCAGACCCACTAGCTCCCCCCATCTCCATCAACTACATCACTCTGCCTAGACCCACTAGCTCCCCCCATCTCCATCAACTACATCACCCTGCCCAGACCCACTAGCTCCCCCCATCTCCATCAACTACATAACCCTGCCCAGACCCACTAGCTCCCCCCATCGCCAGGTCAACTACATCACCCTGCCCAGATCCACTAGCTCCCCCATCTCCTTCAACTACATCACCCTGCCCAGATCCACTAGCTCCCCCCATCTCCATCAACTACATCACCCTGCCCATACCCATTAGCTCCCCCCATCTCCATCAACTACATCACCCTGCCCAGACCCACTAGCTCCCCATCTCCAGAACAACTACATCACCCTGCCCAGATCCACTAGCTCCCCCATCTCCATCAACTACATCACCCTGCCCAGACCCACTAGCTCCCCCATCTCCATCAACTACATCACCCTGCCCAGACCCACTAGCTCCCCCCATCTCCATCAACTACATCACCCTGCCCAGACCCACTAACTCCCCCCATCTCCATCAACTACATCACCCTGCCCAGACCCACTAGCTCCCCCATCTCCATCAACTACATCACCCTGCCCAGACCCACTAGCTCCCCCCATCTCCATCAACTACATCACCCTGCCCAGACCCACTAGCTCCCCCATCTCCTTCAACTACATCACCCTGCCCAGATCCACTAGCTCCCCCATCTCCATCAACTACATCACCCTGCCCATATCCACTAGCTCCCCCATCTCCATCAACTACATCACCCTGCCCAGACCCACTAGCTCCCCCATCTCCAGAACAACTACATCACCCTGCCCAGACCCACTAGCTCCCCCATCTCCATCAACTACATCACCCTGCCCAGACCCACTAGCTCCCCATCTCCAGATCAACTACATCACCCTGCCCAGACCCACTAGCTCCCCCATCTCCATCAACTACATCACCCTGCCCAGACCCACTAGCTCCCCCATCTCCATCAACTACATCACCCTGCCCAGACCCACTAGCTCCCCCCATCTCCATCAACTACATCACCCTGCCCAGACCCACTAACTCACCCCATCTCCATCAACTACATCACCCTGCCCAGACCCACTAGCTCCCCCATCTCCATCAACTACATCACCCTGCCCAAACCCACTAGCTCTCCCATCTCCATCAACTACATCACCCTGCCCAGACCCACTAGCTCCCCCCATCTCCATTAACTACATCACCCTGCCCAGACCCACTAGCTCCCCCCATCTCCATCAACCACATCACCCTGCCCAGACCCACCAGCTCACACCCCCATCTCCATTAACTACATCAAATCCACCACCGCTCTCATCTTGTCAGGATCCATCTGAACGTTCCGTGCAGCGATGACGTTTCCGAAAAAGGAGATAGTGGAGCGATGGAATTCACATTTCTCTGCTTTAACAAACAGCTGGTTCTCCAGGAGGTGCTGGAGGACTTGTCGGACGTGGAGGACATGTTCTTGAGCCAAACGGGAAAAGACAAGGATGTCGTCAACGTAGACAAACACAAACCGGTTCAACATGTCACGGAGCACATCGTTGACCAGGGCCTGGAACACTGCGGGAGCGTTGGTCAGTCCGAACGGCATAACCAGGTACTTGTAGTGTCCGCTATCCATGTTGAAGGCTGTCTTCCCTCGTCTGCTTCCCGTATCCGAACTAGGTGGTAGTCGTTCCGAAGGTCCAACTTCGAAAAGATGGTTGCCCCCTGGAGAGGCTCGTATGCCAAGGAGAGGAGTGGTACAGGGTAACGATTTTTTACCGTGATGTCATTGAGGCCCCAGTAGTCAATACACATGTGCAGGGTTTTCTCCTTTTCTTCCACTGCACCGGTAGGGGAGGCAGAAGGACGAATGCTCCCTGCAACCAGAGAGTCCTCTTCCATGGCCTTGGTCTCTGGGCCAGACAGGGAATAAAGCCGCTCCCGAGGTGGTGTGGTGCCCGGGAGGAGATCAATGGCGCAACCGTAGGGACGTTGCGGCGGAAGGGATGTGGAGCGAGCCATGTTGAAAACCTCCCGGAGGTCCTGGTACTCCATGGGAACGGCAGAGAGATCCAAGGCTTTTCCCAAGCCCACAGGAGGACATCCCGGGGCAGGCTGCGCCGCCTTAAGGCAATGTGCATGGCAGAACGGGCTCCAACAAAGGATAGAACCAGTTGCCCAGTCGATCAGGTGGTTATGCCTCTGGAGCCATGAAAATCCCAAAACCACAGCAACATGAGGAGATTCAAATAGTAGAAACTGTATGGACTCACTGTGATTGCCCAACACTCGCAGGTTAATGGAACTGTACTGTGAGTGAACCTGCCAATGGAGCATCCATCCAATGCTCTGGCGTCCATGGGAATGGAGAGGAGTTGTGTGGAGATACCCAGCTCAGATACCAGGGTAGCGTCCATGAAGCTCTCATCAGCCCCAGAGTCAATGTGCACCCGGAGAGATTTAGACGGGTCACCCCACAGCAGGATAGCATGGAGAGGAGTATGAGGAGATGTTTGGCCCACCAGCGTACCTCCTGATGAGCCTGGGCTTTTACTGGACAGGTGGATATATAATGTCCTGACCTCTGCTACGAACTCCTCCAGACGAAGGCAAACGGTGGATTTGTTGCTCTCACACCGCCTTAGCCCAGGTGAGCGCCCTTCCAGACATCAGCGTTATGAAATACGCTATCTTCAAACAATCTGAAGGAAACTAAGAGGGCTGCAGCTCCAAGATGAGGGAGCACTGGGAGTGAAATGCCCGGCAGGTTACAGGATCCCCAACATAGCGCTCCGGAGGAGGTAAGGTTCTCGGGGAGCCGGGGTAGGCTGGGGATAAGCACCGTGGGATTACTGAGCGTCCAGGAGGTTTCCGTTATGGCTTGCTGCCTGAAAGATAGTCAGCGGAATTGCTCCAGTAATAAGTTGAAACCCTGGTAATGGCATTCCGCCAAGGTATGGAGTCCTTCTACAAGGTTCTGAAGTAGCTCCTCGTGTCTTCCAATGGAGGCTCCTTGCAGGCAGAAAGTGTTGCGGATCTGGTCCGAGTCTTCTGGGTCAGTCATGGCCAGACACGGGGATGAGACCCAGATGTAGACACAGGAGGCAGATGGTTCGAGTCTCAGAGATGTATTATATACAAGGGGTAGGCAAATGGCAGGTACAGGACAGGCAGAGATCAGTAAACCTAAGAAGAGTCAGGCAGGCGTAGAACGGCAGGCAGGGCTCAGGGTCAGGGTCAGGACAGGAAGAGTCAGGCAGGCTCAGGGTCAGGACAGGAAGAGTCAGGCAGGCGTAGAACGCCAGGCAGGCTCAGGGTCAGGCTCAGGGTCAGGGTCAGGACAGGACAGGACAGGAGAAAACAGGTTGGAACCGGGAAGACTAGAACTAGAGAGAAGGAAGGTAAAAACACGCTGGGATGACTTGACAAGGCAAGACGAACTGAAGTACTGCAACTGGAAACAGAAGACAGAAAACGCAGGTATAAATAAACAGGGGACACCTGGTGGGGGGTGGAGACAAGCACAAGACAGGTGAAACAGATCAGGGTGTGACAATACGTTTGTTCAAGATGATTGATGAGAAAAGTATCGTCCAACCCATCGGGTAGCTCATTACACCCCCATATACCATCTCTTGAAATATGCAGACAGACGGATTAAAAGTATGTTTACATTGCAATACTTCTGACAGCAAACTTTATAGCTCCGCCCACAACTACGGACTTTACAGGCTCTGAGGGGTGGCCAGTCCTCTTCTGGCTGTACTGGGTAGAGAGGAACCAGGCTCTGAGGGCTGGCCAGTCCTCTTCTGGCTGTACTGGGTAGAGAGGAACCAGGCTCTGAGGGCTGGCCAGTCCTCTTCTGGCTGTGCCGGGAGGAGATTGTAAGAGTACATGGCCATTAAGGCCAGATTGTTCTTCAAGATGTTCAAACATTCATAGATGACCAGCAGGGTCTAAAAATAATCACAGTGGTTGTAGAGGGTGTTTTAGTTCAGCACCTCAGGAGTAAATGTTACTTGGCTTTTCATAGCCGAGCATTCAGAGTTCGAGACAGCAGGTGTGGTAGAGAGAGAGAGAGATAGTCGAAAACAGCAGGTCCGGGACAAGGTAGCACGTCCGGTGAATAGGTCAGGGTTCCATAGCCACAGTACAACCAGGTAGACTGAGGACAGCCAGGCGTCATCAGGCCAGGTAGGCCACCATAAAGGCCTGATTGGTGGAGTGCTGCAGAGATGGTTGTCCTTCTGGAAGGTTCCACAGAGGAACTCTGGAGCTCTCTCAGAGTGACCATCGGGTTCTTGGTCACCTCGCTGACCAAGGCCCTTCTCCCCCGATTGCTCAGTTTGGCCGGACGGCAAGCTCTAGGAAGAGTCTTGGTGGTTCCAAACTGATGGAGGCCACTGTGTTCTTGGGGACCTTCAATGCTGCAGAAATGTTTTGATACCCTTCCCCAGATCTGTGCCTCGACACAATCCTGACTCTGAGCTCTACGGACAATTATTTTTGACCTCATGGCTTGGTTTATGCTCTGACTGTGGGACCTTATATAGACAGGTGTGTGCCTTTCCAAATCATGTCCAATCAATTGAATTGACCACAAGTGGACTCCAATCAAGTTGTAGAAACATCTCAAGGATTATCAATCGAAACAGGATGCACCTGAGCTCAATTTTGAGTCTCATAACAAAGGGTTTGAATAAAATAAAATAAAATAAAATAAAATTGTATTGGCCACATGCGCCGAATACAACAGGTGCAGACATTACAGGGAAATGCTTACTTACAGCCCTTAACCAACAGTGCATTTATTTTTAATAAAAAAGTAAAATAAAACAACAACAAAAAAGTGTTTCTGTAGTATTATTTATTTATTTTATCTAAAAACCTGTTTTCGCTTTGTCATTATGGGGTATTGTGTGTTGATTGTTGAGGAAAATGTTTTATTTAATCCATTTTAGAATAAGACTGTAACGTAATAAAATAATAAATAAGTAATAAAGTAATAAATAAAGTAATAAATAAGTTATAAAATAATTTCCGAATGCACTGTATCATGCAGTACAGTTGTGAAACAATGGGAAAGTAATTCTGCTTTGAAAGTTCATAAACTTGTAACCTCACTTTTGAGAAAATGGCCCTTGAATGTCTTGGTAAACCTACTGGAGAGCTCTTCTTTGTCTACATCCATTCAGCATCGTTCACACCCTCTTAAGCGTTAGCCCCACCCATCTCTTTAAAGATTCATATGTGAGCCCATGTACTGGAAGTAGCTTGCTAGCTACTTCCAGACACAAATGAGAGAACATCTCACTCTGACTATTTTACTCACCCTAGCAGAGCTGGTTAGGCTGTTTTTATGTTATCCATAGCGTTGTGACTGTAACTGCGCTGCTGGCAACAATTACATTTAGCTTTTTTGCCAACGTTTACTGACACCAGCCATATTCAATGGATGTTGAGCGTTCGTAAATTTGTCAGTTATTCTGCGCTCTGACACACTCAGACGAGAGTGCTCTGAAATCGGAGTAGATAGCCAGAGCGAATTTACTAGCTACGTCTACTGACAGTTGTTGCAGTGACATCATAAACATTCTATTGAAATGGTTACTTGCATAGTGGAGTATTTTGTTTAGACATGTAACTAGCTAGCTAAACAATGAACCATATCCCAACTCTGCAGGTAGCTAATCAATCAGGTTCAATATTAGCTAACTAGCTAACATAAGGCCATAACTAGCTATGATAATGGCTCTGAGATACGAATAATATTACTACACAGGTCATACACAAAACGTTAGCTAGCGAGCCAGCCAACTAATGTTAACTAGATAGCTAACAGTACGCTTTAACTTGAAATGAAAATGACTTTGACAAAATTTGAAATATGTAATATCTGAAAATGTAGCTAGCTGGACTATCTTACCCGTATACATGGATGGACACTTCTCCCTCTCTGTCATGGATGCCATGGTTGCCCTTAGTTTGAAGATGTCATCTGTCACGAACTCTGATGCGGATGTGGTGCGAATCAATAGCAGGACACAGGAGCTCAGTTAATCCAGACTTTACTAGAAAATCCAAAAATCATAACACGGTTCAGACAACCCGGAGGCGAAACATACGCCACAATGCGTAAAGTACTCGCAAACTGAACTGCGCACGAACAAATGTGCGACGGTAAAACAAAGAGAGTCTAGCAAACAGCACTGCACCAAACAACAGGAAAACAATTACACACAACACATGACAAACAAATGGAACAATATATAGGGTACCTAATCACACTAACAGGGAACAGGTGCACAACAACTAGACAAAACCAAACGAACATCGGAAACATCCAACGGTGGCAGCTAGTACTCCGGGGACGACGACCGCCGAAGCCTGCCCGAGCAAGGAGGAGGAGCAGCCTCGGCCGAAACCGTGACATCATCTGGAGACAGGTGTTTTATACAACAGCCTTCTGTGTGTTCTTTTTTCGACCCCCTCTGCATATTTGCAATCAAATGCCAGAATTTTCTCCATCTCCTTAGCAATCATATTATAATTCCACTGGGCATTACACTGATTTCAAAACTCGGTCCTCCAGAAAGTGGAGAGCAACACTTTTGAAATTCTACTACGTGATATCTTTCAAAAAAGCCATGTTAGAAAGGATTACCAACACATACTGACCAGCTCATGTTAAAGACAGAAGCGTGCTACGTGGCAGACCAATCCAAACTCATCTCTCGGCATGTCCAGCCCATCCATTATCCAGCTGGAAGGTTCCTGTCTTTTTCCATGGCTAAACCAACTAGGCTCGTAATTTAACCATTTTATTCGCATTTACAGATGGCATGCAAGTTTGTTGTTAAGGCACATGAAAGTTCACATGTTCCAGAAGGCATTTCTGCCCCAAAACG